>NW_010527220.1:0-2386 GCF_000687285.1 Phaethon lepturus
CGACACTTGGTTAGTCACTGAGGGGAGCTGCTCCTCCACAGCCAGTCCGACGCGCAGCAGAGCGGCACATCTCGGCGCAGAAGGGGTTTCCTGAGGCAGGCAGACACCAGCAGAACGGAGAGACCCGCCGGGGGCCGGCAGCTCTCGCGGGAGACCCTGAGGAGGCCTGGGCGTTGCCAGAGCAACGGCGCAAGATTTGAACGCGGTGTAACTGAAACTAGCAGTTAGTCGCTGAGGGGAGCTGCTCTGGCGCCAGTCCTACCCAGAGCGGAGCGGCAGATCTCGGTGCACAGGGGGTTTCCCGAGGCAGGGAGACGCCAGGGCAACGGAGAGAGCCCCCAGGGCTCCGCAGCTGCCGCGGGAGACGCGGAGGAGGCCTGGGCGTTGCCAGAACCACGGCAGCCCATCCCCACACCTATAAAAACCTGCCGAGGTAGTGCTACGGAAAAGAGCATTGTGTGTCAGCCAGGGCGTGGCACGGCTGTTTGTGCACGTGGAAGGGTGTGCAGGGAGGGTGTAGTGGCCCCACCACTGAAGAGGTGAGTTCAGTTGGTGGTCATCACCCTCTCAGAAGGCGCTCAGCTATGGTAGCCACCCGGTGGAAAAACATGTCCTCTGCACACATCAGAATGAAGGTGTCAACCCAGACAAAGCGCCCATGGAAAGATGCAGCCATCCAGGTCTCAGGCTGCAGGGAGTGCCAGAGCCTCTCAGTGGTAACCAATGGCAGTAGTGAGAGCAGCTGTGTGAGGTGTGACCAGGTGGATGATTTACTCAGCCTGGTGGCAGAGCTATGAGAGGAGGTAGAAAGGTTAAGGAGCATCAGGGAGTTGGAGAAAGATATGGACTTGAGGAAGCATGCTCTGCCCTCCCTGAGACAGAAGCAGGAACAGCCATCAGAGAAAAAAAAAACCAAGATCAAGGGGGGTCTGTATCCTCCCCTTGCAAGGCAAGAAGGAAATGCAAGGGCAGTGGAAGCAGGGATCATTCTGGGATGAGTACAGGGACACTGCCCAGTTGTGTAGAGATGGGGTCAGGAAGGCCAAGGTGCGGCTGGAGCTGAACTTAGCAAGGGATGCAAAGAATAATAAGAAGGGCTTTTACAGGTATATCAGCCAGAAAAGGAAGTTCAAAGAAAGCATACCCCTTTTGCTGAACAAGACTGGCAAGCTTGTAAAAATGGATGAGAAGGCTGGGTACTGGAAAACTTCTTTGCCTCAGTCTTCACTGGCAGTCTCTCTTCCCACACCTCTTGAGGGGATGGACTGCAAGACGGGGACTGGAAGAGCAAAGTCCCTCCCACTGAAAGAGAAGATCAGGTTGGTGACCACCTGAAGAACCTGAACATGCACAAGTCTACGGGACCTGATAATATGCAGCCCCGAGTTCTGACGGAATTGGCTGATGTAGATGCCAAGCCACTCTCCATGGTATTTGAAAAGTCATGGCAGTCAGGTGAAACATTGCACCCATTTTTAAAAAAGGTAGCAAGGAGGACCCTAGGAACTATCGACCTGTCAGCCTCACCTCTGTGCCTGGGAAGGTTATGGAACAGAACCTCCTAGAATCTCTGCTAAGGCACGGGGAGGTGATTCGAGACAGCCAGCATGGCTTCACCAAGGGCAAGTCCTACCTGACCAGAAAGAGAGAGAGATCCTTGATCCGTGTGGTTCCATAGTCTAATGAACCCTTGGATCAATTCCCAAGCAAGGTTCCAATTAGCATTGTTTTGGGTCCGTCCAGGTGGAAAGGTCCTTCCAGGTGTCCGTTTTCTGAAACACACATGACCACCCACATATAAAAAACAGCACCAACTTATGATAACTATTATATTCAAAACCAAAAATAAATACATATTGCAAAATATAATAAGAAATGCTACATTCCTCTCCAATTATATAATTCAACGATGGATATAAAGTATTTGTGGGATTACAGCAGCCTTCCAGAGGCCTTTCCTAGCTGCTGCGCTTGACGCTGCGTACAAGGCAGGCCGCCTGAGGTGACCAAAGTCAGGCACCAAGTCCAGGCAGTGTTTGTCCCGTGGGGGCTCACGTCCGTGTCAGTGGCTCTTTTCTTGCAGCCTGAGAAAGGCAAGGGGCCAGCGGGGCACAAGGGGCGGGTGCCTTGCACGCTCATTTCTACGTGTTGCCATAGGCACTGCGCTCTGCGTTCCAGGGGAGAGCAGACGCGTTTAGAGGAGAGGAAGGGAGCGCACACGACTCCGTGCAGGTTGGTTGCTACACGTGCTCTCCCGAGGCTGGACTCCTCCCCTCTTCCCTAATAACAGACACCTTATGCCTTGCTTTCCTCCCCGAACAAACAGCTAACAGACTTGCCAAAAGCAGGCTACCTTTATCCCCAGAAGGACAAAAGGAAGCCTGTC
>NW_010527221.1:0-2125 GCF_000687285.1 Phaethon lepturus
GCAGAGCCTTCCTACCCTCCAGCAGGTCAACGCTCCCGCCCAAGATTCATCCATTCTCAGTATTAGTTTATCTGATCTGTGGCATGCTGTTTATTTTGCTGTACATGTTAAAGATTGGTGTTGGCTTTTGCAGCTTGCTATGCTCTGTAATGATTAGTGATGTTTTGCCGGGGGGATTTGTTATTAAAACACTGACCTTGAGCTTAATCTGGTATTTGGGCTCTGTACTGAAGCCATTACTGTACTTCGGAGTTAACAATTGTTCTTCTTCCTCTGAGACGTTTTTTGTGGAGGAAATACAGAATGGCACCTTCACTACCACCTTCTGTGATGTTTTCTCCCTGTTTACAGTAACTTCTCAGTATTTTCTACATCCTTGGGTAGTTAAATACTTCTATTGGTATTTCTTGGGAATATTACTTCGGTGTTGTCTGAGGTTAACAAACAATTTAGGAGTATGACCCAGGCTCCGCAAGGGTATGGTCATGGTTGGCTAGGCATGTGGGAGAATATGGGCAGGTGTCGAGAACTCCTCACCTCCAGTGGTCTGGAATTACACTCCCAAACAACTGTAGGATCCTGATTTGGGGGGGGGGGGAAATGCCCTGGTTATTCCATAGAGGCACAAGTTACCACGTTCTGCTGGGCCCTGGCCAGCATCTACCAAACAGTGCTCAATATTATGCAGCACCCTCAAGAGAAGAGAGGGAAAACAAATCAACAGATACTATGGCTAAACCAGACACTGTATCAGTTCCCTCTATAACTAAAAAGGAATAATGGAAGCAGAAGTCAACTTATTTAGTAAGGGATGAAGAAGCTTATCAGAAGAGGCAGCCTGTTCTGTAGCAGAGCAGTCACAAGAACAGGAGGAGGAAGAGACTGAAATCATAAATGAGTCAGAAACTACCTCATACTTATCCCTAAGTGAGCTGCGAGATATGCGAAAAGATTTTAGCCATCAACCAGGTGAGCTGGTTACTGCGATGCTGGGATATTGGGCCAGTAGTGAGGAATTGGAGGGTAAGGAAGCCTGGCAGCTGGGATCCCTTGCTAGGGATAAGCCCATTGACAAAGGGATTGGAAAAAGGGTGGGAGTCCTCGGTCTTTGGCAGCGACTTCTGTCAAGTGTTAAGGACAGGTATCCCTTCAAGGAAGATCTTGCCAGTTCCCAAAGCAAATGGACCAACACTGAGGGAGGTATACAGTATGTGAGGGAATTAGCCCTGTTGGAGGTGATCTATAACAACCTGTACAACGACCAGGTATCCAAACACCCGGATGAAATTTGGTGCATGCAAGTCCATGTGTTGAAAGATTATACGAAATGCACTGACATCATACACCAACACCCTGGTGATAATGAGCTGGACAGACACAAAGGCACCAATTATGGATGGACTAGCCAGACAAGTCTGAGAACATGAAGATAATCTTACTTCTTTCATGTGAGCCTGCATCTTGGCTGTGAAGGGACTGCCCCAAAAAATGTCTGAGCAAGCCGAGAAGGATAGGTCTTCCTTGCACACTCCTTACACACAACTCCCTCCTTTTCAAGGGAGAGGGTACTGGTGGCACATACCACGTACAACCCTGTGGTTCTTCCTGTGTGACCAGGGGGAGGACATGCCCCTGGTGATAATGAGCTGGACAGACACAAAGGCACCAATTATGGATGGACTAGCCAGACAAGTCTGAGAACATGAAGATAATCTTACTTCTTTCATGTGAGCCTGCATCTTGGCTGTGAAGGGACTGCCCCAAAAAATGTCTGAGCAAGCCGAGAAGGATAGGTCTTCCTTGCACACTCCTTACACACAACTCCCTCCTTTTCAAGGGAGAGGGTACTGGTGGCACATACCACGTACAACCCTGTGGTTCTTCCTGTGTGACCAGGGGGAGGACATGAGGAAGAACGATGGTGAACCTACCTGGAGACTAGAAGCTTGGGTACAGAAGCTGCAAGGAAAAACAACAACCAAAAGGCATCCATCCAGGAAAATTAGTGCTACAGTGTCTGTTGGGCAGATGTTGTAGTTTAACCGCAGCTGGCAACTAAGCACCATACAGCTGCTCCCTCACTCCCCACCCCTGGTGGGTTGGGGGAGAGAATCGGAAGGGTAAA
>NW_010527222.1:0-14397 GCF_000687285.1 Phaethon lepturus
CTGAAACCAGGACAAAGATTTTTCTCTACTTTTACTCTTCTGACTGTCTCCCCATCCCACCATGTGGGAGTAAGCAAGTGGCTGTGTGGTGCTTAGTTGTGAGTTGGGGTTAAACCACGACACATAGGCAGAGTCTTGTCCTCTTTTATGCTTGTAATCTCCAGTTCTGCCCAAGAGAGTGTGTGATGTAGCAGAAAGACTACAGACCATGGTCCAAGCAACATTCCTATAGAAAGGAAAAACGAAGGTTGGTGTATTCATTAGACAAGCCAGCTTCCAACACTGATGAAATCTTGTAACTCACTGAAGGTAGGAGTGGCTGGATAAAGTCAGCAGACCACCAGTGGTATTATGACATATATTCATGGCTTGGAGTTGGCACTGCATAATTAGAGAACAGAACATTTTAAAAAAACCTCTCTCCCCTTGCCATTTCTATCCTTCGCCGTCAGGTTTCCAGTCATTCTTCTCCACTGAATACTCACCCTTTCTTTAGTTTCCTGGTACAGGTGGCCACCATTTGTAGAGCTATCAATTTTTTTGCCCGTTTTAAAGCAGCTATTATTTATGCCAGTCCCTGCTTATCATCCTCTTTATTCGTTTAGACAAGAACAGCTACAAAACATTTTAAACAGCTTGAGATAAAGGTTAAGCTTAAAGATCACATGTTATCATGCACAGCTTCAAAATAATGGGTTAAACCTGCTTCAACACAATGTTCCGAAATCATGTCTTTAATGTGCATTTAATTTGTGCCACTCTTTCAGATGTAAGAAATGTGAAAACATGAACCAAGCTAAAAAGCTATGGCCCATAAAGAAAATCATCTGCAGTAGCGTAAAAGGTACATGCTGCACTTTTTTTTCACTACTCTTCATATGCAAGATCGTACAGAATTGAAAAACACACCCTTTTTTGAATTACATGTATGATTTTATCTTTTAATAACAGTATGCATCAGTGACATATGTCTCACTAAAGAAATGTGGTTGTTGGCAGTCTTGCATTTATCCTTCAAATAATTTTAGAAGTTTTTGCATTAGAAATAATGGTAAGCTCACAGCCCTTGTTACAAACAATAAATTATCACTACATCTCTTGCTATTGAAATACATTGCTTAGCCATTCACTATTTGCCACGGGATGCTCTCCAGATGTGTTGCATCTGAATTTCTCTGAATTTTCACTTGAGTACTACGAAGTTAATCTGTTGTTTAGCACACCAAAAGAATCGTTAAATATCTGCTAAACATTATACCAGTTTGCAGTGTTCTGGTGTAAGGATTTTTTTCTTCTCTTTCTTCCCTCTCTCCATTCCACTGATCTTTAACAATACCCCACTGTTGCAATGCTGTTCTTTTCCCTCCTTCAAAGTATAATTTTATGCTAATCCTTGAGCTGTTGAAGAGGGCATTAGCTTTCAGCTCATCTTCTGATTTGTTGTACTAGGGAAACTTTGTTACTTACAACCTGGCACAACCTCAACTTTCCACAAACATTACCTATTACTTCCATAGTTTATATATTTTAAAAAATATTTAAATAAATATTTTAATAAGGTTTCACGGTCCTTCTGTCTACTATATATCTCACAATCCAATTGCTGAGAGGACTGAACTTTCATCTCTCTGTTGGAATATGGCCCAGATTCTGGATTTCAAAGCAACTAAAAGGAAGACAATCATTAAGACAATGTTCCCTCAAATCCCAGTTCAAATAATCTCAAAGTCTATGCAGAACACAAATGTTGACCTCATAGAACTTCCCAACCTCCAGAATAGTTCACAAAGCTCTGAAAACACTTGCAAACATATTTCTGAAACTTCTTTTTTTTTATTGTGGGCAAAATATCCCTTGGTTGCCATTAGTTTTGCTTAAATCCCATGGAAATATTCAGAGCTTCCTGGTGTATTCAACAATTCAGAAAAATGGCTCATCATCTCAGTTTAGCTCAGTCTGCACGATTGCTTGTTTACTTAGTCCCCACTTATTTTTTTCATTTTCACTATCAGGCTAGACAGCTCTGTCAACTCAGAGAGACATGCTTTTTTCAAACTATTGATCTCTGTTGCTCTTCCAAATCCTTTAGTATTGGCTCTTAGGATTACTATAATGCTATAATCATTCTGTTAAGGATTCAGATTTGTGGTGGACTAAAAGATGGTAACATCAAAAGGATTGAAATGCCCTTGAAGCAATCAATTTTTGTTCATCAAATACAAATGCCGAGAGGCTGCTTTCAGCTAATAATTTATAACTGAATTAATGACACATGGCTTCCGTCAGTAATGGTCTCCTCTCTGGGATCCTTTTTTTCCCTTTCTGTGATCTGATTTCATATTCTGGGAAAGGAAATCAGAGTGCTAAAGAATTCAATCAGAAATGGGGACTGTCTGAAGTTAAAAGCTTCTTGAGCTTTTTTGCTTCAAATTGAGTGCTGCTGAAATCTTTATCTTTCAGTCTTGGCAAACTTGTATTTTTAAGCCAATCCTACTCATGGGGAATTGTATTTCCCGTTTTTTATCCTACATACAAAGAATCACTGGGTTGTGGGAAGCTTCTTGCAAAAGTTTTAAGTAAGTCCCCTGCATGTGTACATCTTCAAACATTTTGGTTAATGAGAAATATTCCATATTAACAGAATGGTGCCAAAAAACGGGCATAAGCAATTCACCTTTTCTCACTCCAGCCTCCTCCTCCTGCTTCTATGCTGGATTCTTGCAACAGGTTCAGAGTAAAACTGCCACTTTTGCAGTTTAAAAATAAAACTTAAAATAGTTGACTCTCATTTCCTGTCACAGTCCTGGTTCTCCTTTTCTACTTTTCTGGTGATTTGAGATGAGTCTATTTGTTCAGAAAAGCTATCCAAAACATTGACAACTTTTTTTTTTCTTTTCTTCCCCCCCGCCCTGAATTTTGTATCAAAAGGGGAATATGCCCCAGGCTTGCCATCTGTCAAAACATTCTGAAGAATAGCATTAGGAAGCCAAGACCACATAGGGTTAGAGAATAAGGGGGAAAAAAAAGAAAAAACCTCTACAGAGGAAAAATCATACACCTGAATAAGTGCCAAATTATTTGACACCTGCATAAACTTATCTCAGCTTCATCGTGTCCCTTCTCTGCTAGAGTGATTAAGGACAACCCTAATAACACCAACTGTGTGATGAAGTTGCTCTGTGATGTAGTTCTACTATAGTGTGGTCCTTGTTTATAGCTGTCAGATTTGTTAGTGTTTAAGGCTGGTTATGCAGGGGAATGATTGTTGTGGTAGAAGGGTCAAAAATAAACCTGGTATCAGCTTTAGGAATGAAATATCCCATTAATCTAGTTATTACCTCTTCCCATCTCTTTTTGTGAAGCACAGATATTCAGAATCACTGAAGTAACTTCTTAAGTGTTGCTTACACTTTTCTTTCATGTACAGGGTGGCAAGATTTACAAGTAATCTTGGGTCTATAATTTATTAGCAAAAATTGCAGGTAGGTTGTCGTGTGTTCTTTAGGTCTTATAGGTATAGATATGTGTCCCTTCATACAAACCATCAGCTCATGTCCAATTAATCCTTTTCTCTGTTTCCTTTCTCCTTCTCCAGTTATGCTTCACCATCTCCCCCCTCTCCCCCAAACTCCCTGCAGCTTATAATTGGTTTAGAAATAGATCAAGTTACTTATTTTTAATAGCTGAAAGTACTTACTCAGGATAATTCTGTTATAGCAATTTGTATCCAATTAATACTAATTCTTCTAGTTGTAGCAAGTCTTCAACATAGATCTTGCATTGGAACTTATCTGTTGTGCTTGTGTATTAAAAGTGTATGTGGCATGAATATTATCCAAGTATTGCTGAGCATGATATTGACATATCAGTTGATTTACAGAATTTTAAAACCTTTAATTGAGATTAAAATATGCAGAACCTAGACTCAAGTCAGAACAAAAACACTTATCCAAAACTGAAATAGAAATAAAAAAGAATGTATTGCATAATTTAGAAAAGCAAGAATATAGTAATGTAAACTAACTCATTCATGAAAAAAATCTCCATATCAGATTTGACTTGTACACAAATCATCAGTATCTGAATTTGTTGAGTCTCAGTTAGAAAACAATAGCTAAAATTCTGTAAGGTGCTTAGCACCTCAAATGAACTGAAGCTAAGCCTCACACAAAGCCTTGCAAAATCAGATCAATGGATGAAAAACAAATACAACATTAACTTTTTAAAACATTACATAAAAAATAGTCACTAAATGGTGAAAGTAGGTGCACTAACCTGACCTTGCAATGTGGTCACACTTGATAACACTTGAAAAAACAACATAGTTTTTAAAAACGTTTCAAATCAACTGAGACTTATTCCAAACAAAAGTTACAAAATAACTGAAGAACCATAATAAAAATGATCAATAAAAAAAGCTTTTAAACTAATTGAAAACATTGTAACATTAAGCTTTATGATAATCATGCTCTTTTTCTTGAAGCAGCCTTACACGCAAACTTTGGCAGGGGAAATTTTGTTTTAAACCCCCTCCCACTCTGCAGTTTAATGCAGTCCAAATGTCTTCGCTAATGAGAACGGAGCAAAGACAACATTTCTCTTCACAGAGGTAGCTGGTGGTCCCAAAGCTCATTTATGACAAATACCTGGACCTTCTCTAATTTTGTCTTCCAAGTAGTCAGGAGTTTCCGTCATCTTTTTTTCCCTTGATGTTCTCTTCTGTTAGTTTTTCAGTGTTTGAGCTCAGATGAAAATATGCTAGAACTTATGCCTCATATACACACATGTGAAAGTGGCCCCGAAAAGTGGACTCACAAGAGACCTTGAAGATGTTAAACAACCTTTGGCTCCAGAAAAAAAGAGAGAAATGTCTGTTTCTTCAGCAAGAGGCTCGGTACATCTGAGTTCCTTTTACTGTGCAGGGTGTCAAGTTGTCTTTTGTCTCCCTGCCTGCATGTCTGGGCTCACAACATCCCAATGGCAATGCTGAGAATGACTGCGATCACAGCCATCACTTTGCTTGAGCTGGAGTCCTGGAGAAGCCACTGGGGTTCGAAGTGCAGGAGATAGCCCCTTCCAGAAACAGCAAGTTTGGCTCCCCGGGGCTGTCCTTTTTTCACTTTTTGTTACAGGAGCAGCCCTATCCTGAGTCCTCAGAGCTGCAGAAGGAAATGTTGCCCATACTACCAGAAGCTGGCTCCAATTACCAGCCTTTAATCAAGAGGCATGAAGATGTTGAGGTACTGTCATCCTACAGACACATGGGTATGAACTTGAAATCTGCAGCTAACTTCAATGGGATGGTTCACATGCCTGAAGTTCAGTTAGTGTGTAGTTTCCTGCCGGAAGACCGGTCATAAAACTTCTGAGTACTTCAATGACTTTGGGGGCAATGGACCACCAAGCATTAGGAGGTACGTTCTGTGTGAAGGCATAAGAAAACTGTTCAAAAGAGCTTCATCAGTAAGACAATAAAGTACTTGAATATGCTGTTTACCCCAGCAGTTCCTGTCAACATTGTTAACTGGGTTGCAGTCTCAGTGACATCTGAGTCTGTGTTAACAGTAATCTTCAGAAGCAGATACCTTATAAAACAAACATCACTCTAGTAGTAGGATAGTACACAATGTCTTCCCAGTCTTGATCGGGGGTGTGGCCAGGTGTTGATCACTTGTCAGTTAATTCACACAACCAAAAACGTTAAGAGAAATCTTCAAAACTCTTTCACTAACCAAGTTTGGCACTAAATGGTCCCAGAGATTATGATTGATACCTAGAAGCTATAACTAACTTGAAAAGTATTAGTAAACACTTTTCAGAGTAATTTTTTTTTACTTTTTACTTTTTGTCTGGCCTTTGAAACACAAGGGGAAATGCTGTGTACAGATAATGTGACCATATTCAATAGCCCTTTGAAGTCCCACCTGCTAGAACAGGTCCATAACAGGCTTTCTTTGGCATCTTTGATAATAGGCATTCTTGGTCCAAAGAAGGAGAACGAGAAATGCTGAGGACGTATTCAGCTTTATGTTAAGGCTGAGGCCCAGTCTGTAGCACTCAAGGGCACAACATTTTCCTATTGGGATAGAGCCAGGTAGGAAACCCCTACTCTGTCAACCATAGATGAGAACACTTGTCTGTGCTGTGTGATAAGCCTGTGATTGAAGGTAGCTGTGAAAGAGTCTTCATTCAAAAGTCTGATTTTATTTAATTTGTTTGGGAAGAAATGAGAAAAGGCCTAAAAGATCTACCAGGTTGCTTACATGTTCGCACTTACCAGGATCTGCAAAGTGTCCGGTTGTCTCAGATAAATGCATGTGGGTTTATATGGTCAGTGCTTTACAGGCTCATATTTGTTAAGCAAAATAATACAGGGGCCATTACTATGTTTTTTCCCCATATTTGTTGCATGCAGTCTAAAATAAAATGACATTATTTTCAGAAGGATGGACAATCTTTAGAACTTTTTCATCATACGTAACAAATAAATCATAAATTTTTCATTCAGTAATGATAGCAAGGACTATGACATCTAACTTAGAGTAATTTTTTGTGGGGGAACAATATATCTAAGCTTTAAGATATAACGTAAAAACCCAGCTCAGATAGCTGGGTAAAAAAGTGATGTAAATTATACTCATTGCTTCAAAGTCTTCAAAATTTTTACTATTATTAAGTTTTTCTAGTCATATACCCAACAAATTAAGAAAGATGTTATAATGCCATATTTCTTTCACACAGGAACCAGCAGAACAGTATGAAGCTAATATATTGAGACCACAAAATATGGAGCAAGTCACTGAAAAATATATGACACTTTTCCCCATCAATTCTATTTCGGAACGCGTATTGCATCCAGTCTGGGTGGAAGTGGCGGTGTCAATATTAAGGTGGAGTCTGAACAGCCAAGGCAGCACAAAAGGAAGCATCATTTACCTCAGCACTGGTTGTGAAATGAGGAGCAGGGGGTTGGTGATGTCATTTTCTGTTGTATGAGATGGAGTCCGTCAGGTTGACCTGAGCAGCTCCTTGTGTGCCTTGCATTTTGTCACCATTTAATAGAAGCTGACACGTTCAGTTGCAACACACCCCCGCTTTGTAAAGCAAACTGCGTGCAACTGAAAGCCAACACAGTCCAGGGCTTAAATCCTCCTGGTAGCACTTTAACAACTGCCAGTGTGGGTCTGATTTTCCAGCTTGCTTGCATTTGCTCCGAGTTATTTTTATAAGGATCTCAACACACTGAGTTCATTCTTTGTATTTTTCTATTGATTTTTCCACAACTGATGTGAAATAGAAGTATCTTTTAGGCTCTTTGTTTAACTGCATTTCCTCCTGTTTTCACCCTTAATCTTTGTAAACTTAGATTTTCTTGAGGTTATGGCAGTAGGTTTGTTATCACTTCTTGTCATGTGATATTTATCTAGCTGTGGCTGTGATACTACTGGTGTTTCTGAAGTGGCACTGGGCTCCTCTGTTATCTTTCTGCAGGTGTTGGATTTGCCAGTCTCAGTGAAGTTTGGTATCCTTAGTAATTGCTGATAGTGTTTAAAACCAGCAGTTGGGGATTTTCCCAGAAAGTTTACCTCCTGATAAGCTGTTTGCATCCTTGTTACAAAATGAAGATATACTTAGAAAAAAAGAGGGGAAAAATAGCTCACTAAATTTTTAGCTGCTTGAGGGTTAAATTAACTGCACACTTCAAATCCTAAAATGCAAAAGGAAATAATCAATATAGCAACTTGAGACTTAAATATGCTCTCAGTTGCCAGGTTTTTGCCAGTGAGTACAATTCATCTGTCCAAGGTTCTGCCTTCAAATTTCCATAGAAAATATGGATCATCAGATTTCATCACTTTAAAAATAGTCCGGCTCCTCAACATGAAGAGTTTATGCAAGCGAATGCATTTTAAAGCCTTCACTTTTCATTACAAGTTGGATACCTTACAGAATAAAACCTTGCGTGCTTGTTTTCCTCAAGCGTACATGGAAACTTGTAAGTTGACAACCCAAGAAAAAAGTGAAAAATAGTTACTTAGAAGAGCTGACCTTTATCTAGAGGTTGAACAAAATGTTCATCTTGGAGAATCCTAGAGGTGGTTGTTAACCATGGGTATATTTTGGTGGAGCTGAACTCACTCTTGGTTTTGCAGCTGACAGAAATCTATTATCTACCCAGAAACATGGGCTTCCCTTCTACTTTTTCTGATGCCTAAAACTATAATTTAGCAAACTAAAATGATAACTATTAGTTATAGCAAAGCTTACTCACATTGCAAACTTCATTGAAATAAGAGGGAAAAAGAAAACTTTCAAACAGCGTTATTTTGAAATGGACTGACCTTCTTCAATAGTTTTCAAACATCAAAGGATTGTGTATTCTGTCTGCAAGTTAGTTTTCTGAATAAATTATTATTTGATTCATCTCTCCATGATCTATTTTTAGTCTTTTGGGAGACTTTTGAAAGCAAAAGTGCTTTTTTTTTTTTTTTTTTGTCTCCTTGGTTTGGATCATATGGTTTGGAAGCTTACAGCTCTTTCTTGCTGCCTGACAGATTCTCACACAATTACCCTTCCAGCAAATTCACCCTTGCTGGAACTTACTTCTTAGACATTCCTCCAGTGCCCCTTGCACTCATGGACGTCTGTATATTCTGCTGATCAAAGAGTGTTCTTCTCTATCCACTTATCAAATGGTTTATTTTTACATAATGTGCCTGTTGACACCGCAGCTGCTTTTTTGAACTGGGGAGGGGAGAACTGCTGTTGAATAAAAAAGATGACGTTAAAATTGAACTGTACATTTTTTCAAGTAGCTGTGGAGATGTAGCTGTGCTTTTGGGGGCTTATTGTTGTCAGTGGCGTTGTTGTCTACAGCCAAGTTGACTACCCATGTAGCAGTCTTACAGCACAAGTGGGGTGCCTGATGGATGCTGTTTTAGTAGAATTACTCAACTGCTTTGCTTGTTGAAGGCCCTACTTTATAGTGCGCTGTTTCTCTACATAAAGTTAAATTTAATGCAAATTCAGTGGAAAAAATATACCTACTTTATTGGATAACATACTTTAAACTGGTATTTACCAACATGTCACTCCTGACAACCACAGACTGGAAAACAAGCTGCAGATAGCTGTAACAAATTAATGTGAATGAAGATTGTGGATTCTTGAATAAAAACATATGACCTTTTTTTTTTTTATTAATTTGGTTGTAGGCAGATCTGGTTTGCTCTATTGGCAGTGACATATAAGTACATTTTTGTGGTACCTCTTCTATTTAAGGCATTTTAATCTACAACCTTTTAATCTTAAAATATTTATTCCATACCCATCATTACGCTGTGAGGGATAGTAGTATTAAAAGCAAAGGTAATTTTCTGTCAGCTTCTTGGATTTCTGAAGTAGGCAAAGTAGGTCTCTGTTCCTCTCAAAAGTTTTCTCGAAGACATGATGTAGACCAAACCAATTTCTAAACTCACCATACCTCTGCCAGGGCCCACTCCCACCAAAATATCTCTTTCTTTTAAAATCATAGGATCAGATTTATAATACAAAATAAAACTTGTGAATTGCCTGTCTTGCTCTGTCTGACTTCCATTAGTTATGAGGCACATAGGCATACAATAGAGTCTCAGAGCTTCTTCTCTCTCTACTGTCAGGAAGTTACTGGGACTGATCTATGAATCAAGGATGTGCCTTCTCCTCCCCATGAAACATGAATAAATTTGTTGTATTTAGCTAAGTTTCTCCTCCCTTTATAAAAAATTGGATTAATAACACTTCCTGGTACAACCAGGATTTTGCATGCTAATTTAAGTGTGAATTTCTAAAGTGTTTTTACTTTTCATAATGCTAAATACTATTGCCCTACAGGCAATTCTAGTTGGAAACAGAAGAATGTTTTTCAGCTTTATGGATATATATAACATGAAGTATGCAGTTGGTTGCCCATTGTTTTAATGCACATAATGGCCCTCAATAGTTTTATGCAGCTGAATTCTACATATTGCATGCATTCCTCTCGGAGTTACATACTTTGGACTCAGGGAAATAACAATCACCAAAATGTCCCAAGTCTGTCCAAGTCCCTGCAGATGAACTATGCTACCTGAAAGATTTTCCCGCTAACCAAACTCCTCTGTGACCTTGCTTACTTGCTATAATGAGGATAAAATGTGTACAGAAGCCAATTGTATTTTGGGGAAAATAGGCTGCAAAATAAAGAAATCTTGCTTGGGAAATGGTCAGTGTCGCCATTGAAACCGGCATAAATAAAAAAGTGACAACTGTCCTGCAGATTTTTGTTTTGTTGTTTTAAAGAGCCCACTAGAAATTGTTCTACTCTTTGAAAGCAGTATACATTAATGTGTTACTCACCCTTTAATGTGAAAATCAGAACGTGCTTGTACATCTCCTCAGCCAAAATCCTCAAGAAATTAGTCATTACAAATTAAGATTCTCTGAGGAGCTGTTGAAGCTGATAATACAACAAACTGTTTTCGAAGAACAGGAAAATATCAGGGACATTAAAGTCTTGCAATTATTTTGTAAACTGCTAAGCCAAATTTACCACTGACTAAAGTACTGGCATAAATGATAAATGCCAGTACTCTGTGGAGGCACTTACCACAAAGGAGGCAAAAGGATAGGCTGATGTAGGAAAAAGCATCTGGAGAACGTGTTCTTATGTCATTTTATCTTATGATTTCTCTTATGTCATTTTACCTTATGATTTCTTGCTTATGATATGTCTTCTGCATCTCCATCAATATTTCTTCTCTGATCCTGTGGTACAGCTCTGGTACCACCTGCATCTCACCCCACTGACTTCTTCAGCACGAGGTTACTGCCACACAGCAGAGGGGATAGGCATAGTCCTTCAGGCCCTCCTCTGCTTGCAGAAGATTCCTGTTAACTCTCATGGGATGCTGCATATGAAACTTCACTGGCTCAAATGATCTAATTTCATTGCAGTGGTCCTTCTTGAAAGTGAGGAAGGGATGCTGACGTCTCTCCCACTCCAGGCTGAATGAGAAGAGAGGGGGCTTCCCCGGCGTTCGTCACCTGTGCGGCTGGCGTCTTTGCTGCTCATGCCCTTGGAGCAGGGTGGGTGTTATTTAGGACAATATCTTTCTGCTACATGGGAGCCATTTTTCTGTCTCTCTCTTCACCACTTCACCTCCCCATGCTATTGTCTCTTGTTTTCACATCTGAGAGCTTGGAAGAGGTGTAAAAACTGGTGAGGGTGGTGCTTCACTGCAGGCACTTCTGCCTTTGCGGGGGATGCCGTTACCCTGTGCGGCAGTGCAGCTGCAGTTTCACCCGCACGATGCCCAGCTGTTGCATAATATAAGTCAAAGTAATTTCTCCTGCTTGCGTGCTCCAAATCTGCATCTCCACACTTGGTTTGGGGCACCGAGTCTCCCCCCTGACCTGGGGGCACTTTGTGGTGAGGTTAGCGAGCTCCCTGCTCATCCCTGCGAAGAGATGAAGGATGTAACTTTACCCATCACAGAGTGGCAAATGCTCCTATGGCAGAATTCAGCAGCTCTTTGTCTACTCCTCTACATCAGTTTAGGACAGAAAAGAAGAGCCGTGTTTCTGTCATTGCAAAGACCATTTGAGGTAAGCAGAATTTAAGTACGAAATTCCAATCTGCCTAAGTGGCTTAATCCCTCGCCTCTGAGTTTCTTACCTGTAAAATGCTGGTATAACAAACAAAAGGTTGCTGTCAGTACAGGTATGCTACTTTCAGATCTGAGCTGCTTCATATTTGTTACTGTAGGCTGTTTATCTGGCCTTGACTCCTGGTAAAATTCAAGTTAACAAACTTGTAGCATATATTCTGAAGCCTGCAAGCAGTCAGCACTTTGGTTTTCCGTTTGACCAGTATAGTCCCTCAACTTTGCTGTGTTCATGTTATTTTGTTACTCAATCAATCAATTTTTCTCCTTGCAGAATGTAGCCTACTCGAATAACTGTGATTATACATTCATAATTGCAAAGTCAAAATAAAAGCCTAGATCATATGGAAATGATCAGAATTCGGTGTAATAGCAGCAATGCCATTTACTGTATATAATCAATTTAGCACACCAATAAATACATACATATATAAACCTCTGACAAGCACACTATTCTTTTCTATAAAACTTTTCATTTAAATTCTGATGCCATTGTTTTGGAATAAATTTTCTTGTCACAAAGATATGGCTTTTTATTTGATTCAGTCTCATTGCATCATTAAAATATTGGTATCTTTTATGTTTTGAAAACATTTGTGGACACACCATTAACCAACATAAAACACAATGCAGTAACAAATGCCTGTTTTATGACTGCTGTCAGACTATATATTCTCTAATGGTCTAACATTATCAGCAATATAAGCCTAAATTATCACAACTAAAAGTCTATGAAATACAAGACACATATAATCTCCAGGAGTCAATGTATTGAAACATTAGAATTAAAGGTTCAGGCAATCAATTCAGCCAAAAATGCTGTTTTGCAGAGGTATTTTTCATTCAAGCAGCAAAAAGGAAAAGGAAGGGAGCAGCAAGTTATTATTGAAAAGATCGCCCATACCCAAAGAAGATATAGTTTCTCTGGACATTTATGTGCTGTCAGCAGGAGGAAAGAAAAAAAAAAGGTGAGATAGAGAAAAAGAATTTGATAAAGGTGCGGTGTTTATGTCTTTATTGCTTTTATTGTAAATGCTTTTTGATGAATGAAATTGTTCTATTACCTGTTTGTAAGATTGATTTGTGTTGTTCCCTGACACTTTTTATTTGGCCCGAGAATTTTACTGTGCGTCTATAGGAGCAGAAGAATTTAAGACAAGGATGATAAATTGCTAACAACATACGGTTCATTCCAAGTTGTGTGAAAATACTGTCTGTGCTGCTGGAGAATGCAACTAATGAAAGTGTATCAGGGACACTAGATTTAGATAGTGATAAAGTCCAAGGTGTTTTCTTGTCCATGGCACGGTCGGCAGCGGTTGGCAGTGAACACATACAAGGAATGAATTTGCCTTTTGCATGATGACCATTTAAAAGTTTTTTTGCATCTCCTGTGTAAACCCTAGAAATGAACTTTTTCTTTTGCTTGTCTTCTCTTGTAAAGGTGATGACAGGATCAATTTCATTGGCTTAGAAGGACAATATTAATCACAAGGGTTTGTCAAGATACATAATGGCAATATATATTGGCAAAGCATTTTGGCAGAACGCGCTTCTTATTATGAATCGCCCTTTTATTTTAGTCTTTGACAGCAACGGCTTAAAGGGTAAAGAGAGTTCTAAAATCTCGGCACCACAGACAGACAATGTTGAGAAAAGAGAAGCAGGGAGGGAGAAAAGCAAACAAGTGTGAAAGAAAGTGTTCAGACTCTCAAATGCATTCCTAATTAAACAGCAAGGGGATTGTGATTTAGTAAGATTCTAAAGTATGCCATTTACTCTCCATCAAAAGGTTTGTGGGGTTTTTTTATTTTCCTTTCTAAACTAAAAAGGTAGAAGGCACACAAAAGTCTGCTACCTAAGATGGTTTTGAAATACAAAGGTTCTGTGTTTAGTTTACTTTTTGGATTAGATGTGTCAGTTCCAACAACCCAAACTAACCTATGCTCCTGCCTATCCCCTGTGCATCTTGTCCCTCTAACAGAGATTATACCTCATCTATTAGGCTCTTTTTTATTTTTGTTCCCACTGCTTCCACAGATTTTCTCCAAACACTTTGCCACTTTTGAAGATCTACATTCTTTGTCATTTTTTATTGTCCTCTAATGAAAGTATTGGAGTTGTTTATGGAATACTAATTAAAGCCTCTTTACCCCTTTCTCTTTGGAAAAGAAATGGAAACATTTTCCATTGACTCAAAGAAAAAGAAGTGGCATGGAGCTGATCTATTTTATTCACATTATAATTTGCTAGACATCCTCTTTTACTTGCCTGCTTCCATTTTTAAGACTGTATGACGGTAATCAGAATTTGAGAAATATTTGTTCTCTATATGTTTATCTTTTCCTGATTACTCTAATAAAGAAAAATGAATACTATTATTGTTTAATATGCTATACCTTCTTTTTGAACTCTTGGGTCTTTGCAGTGATTTATAAAACTCTTATGCTTGTTTCTGTTCTCATCTTTTCTGTGGAAGGCAATGTTACTTGGAATGTATAATAAGATATATTGTAAAACGGAAGTGGGAGTTTGTTTGTGGATACCAGTACAATTCTGTTGAAGTCTCTGGAGGTGCACTAGTTTTATCTGGCCTTAAAAAATTATAGTAACTTAGAAAACTAAGTGCAGGATGATCCATCATGGTCTAATGAACTAATTCTTTTCCGGTTGTACTTAAAATAAAAACATTGCTGATACCCAGTTCTGTAGG
>NW_010527222.1:14428-15788 GCF_000687285.1 Phaethon lepturus
TCCTCCTGGACTAGACACTTAGAAACTGCGTTTATGTAAACTCTATTGAATTTGTTGGCTAATACCTATTTGAGTAAGGACTGCTTACTCAAGAAAGGATTTTCAAGCTCAAGTCCTGCTTCAGTATTCTCCACTTTAACCGGGCAATTATCTCACCCTCCTGAGCAGATTACAAATTATGCAAAACTATAAACAAGGCTGAAAGGGCAAGAGGAAAATAGAGGTAATGTATGAAGTATGCATCATGCTATTAGAATTCTTAAAAGCAACACGACTTACAATTTGGATGCAGCATAGTGTTATTGTGAAGATGAATACAAGACCCTTTGCTAGCTTGAATATTACATCTGAAACTTTGAATATGGAAGTAGAAAGTAAATGGAGAAGAAGCAGAGGCACTGTGTGCTACATGCTAACTTGCACAACAGTTTTTGTAACTTAATAAAAATACAATATAAAAATACAAAAGTTGATTGATAAGGATTTCTATTTAATTTTCCACAGATTCACAAATTTCTCTCTGTACTCTTTAAAGGGTTGTGATTTATTTGGGATAAAATTGGATAGGTGTGTATTTTGGAAAAGCAGGGATACTAACAAAGAAAAATTGAAGATTTTAGGATGAGGCACATCCTAAAAGAAACATTTTTTGATATCTCCCGTTGAATAAAAATGTGAATATTTTTTCTGGAAATATTGCTGAAGAAAAATGGGGTCTTTCACTAATCAATAAACTTCTTAAATTGGATACAAAGACAGAAACAATTCTGAGAAGAATTAAACTGAACATAATACTGGTGGCTGACCAGAGAGAGAGAAACAGGTTTGTGAAAATCTGGCGATGAGGAGCTTACCAAGGAATCTGCTGCATTTATACTTAGGTCTAATGATCAGACAGATATAAGTTTGGGTTTTTTTTAAATTTCTTTTGGAACAAAATTATTTCCTTTCTTGAGCAACTGAAGCTCTAGCTGAACTCAACTAAAGGTAAATTTGAGAAGAGATCATTGTCCTTTTTTTTCCAATTTACTAATCCATTACATTTAACATAAGCAGTATTGACAAATCATCTTGTAATAGCAGAAAGTTGCTGCACTAATTTCAGGAAGGGAAAAAATCTTCTAGTGTTAGTCTCATATGCTCTGAGTTAAATGTACTGTTCATAAATGTTTAGAACAAAATATTTTTAATTTCTCCTGGACACTTCCTGCAATACCGTTGCACACATAGAATTGCATGCATAAAATTGTACGCATCAGATCTTCTAATACCTTGGCACTTACATCTTTTTTAAACTAGAGATTTTGAGAAAAAGTCTGGATTCTTCTAAAAGCACTCTGGGTGCTTTTATTCAGGTGTA
>NW_010527222.1:15819-21442 GCF_000687285.1 Phaethon lepturus
AGACAATACCCTGCTAATCAGTACAGTGTGGGGCAATTTATCTTTTTGGTGTGAACAGTTTTCCTTGATTAACTTTGGCTATTTCTGGGCGAAGTGCTCTCCAATGCAGGAAAAAATACAAATAGTTTAATCATAATTTGGTGGAATACTACTTTATTTGTATATATTTCATTTTATTGTCTGTCAAAATTGAGCATTATTTTAGTTATTTGATAGACAGAGTTAAGTTAGTCACACTACTTGGTCTGTATACCTGATTCCCTCAGTGGTGTAATACCATTTCTGTTCCTCTTTTTGTCACAAAAAACAGTCCAAAAGAGTACTGAACAAATGTCTTCCTCTTGCCTAAAATTATTTTTAAGAACATTCTTTAAAACAGAATTTTTCTTGAGACATGTGCCAATGGAGACATGAAAATTAAAACAAACCCAGCATGACTCGTTTAAATAAATATTTTATACAAGTTTTTTTGTGTTTCTCACCCACCTCTAAGATTTTTAAGTACTATGGCTTGAAGATGGTTCCTGATTTGACCCTCAGCCCTCTGCTCTGAAACAAAATATTAAAATGGAGAAGTTATTCAGACTTACTGTTTCTGGAAGGCTTTGTAAGCAATAAAACTACTATAGTTCTGCTGCATAGAGAAGAAGGATGTGGGTAACAGTGTCTCTGTTCTGCAGATGTGTTTCATTTGGGCTTCTCTACTATTGGCTACAAGAGTTTTTGAGAGACATGGAATATTAGAACAATTAGATCATTAGCTACAATAAAGAGCTTGCTTTCTTCCCCCGCCCCCAGTTTTATATCATCTAGTTATTTACTATATCTTTTACAGATTGCATTACTGAAAAGTAGAAACAGTTTGTTTTTTTAAAAAAGTTGTTCAGAACGCCTGATTTATTCATATCTCTCTAGTAAAAGATCTTTACTCCATGTGGGATCAGCATACAGTGCCACAAAATGTGTCTTAACCCCTGCTGTCCCAAGTAAATAACATAGGAAGATCTCAGTATGACAATCCCAAATGACATAACACCAGTGACTACACTTATCTCATCACTGATAAAAAATATTTGATTTTAACCTAACTATCATATTAAATCTTATTAAAATTCATGAGTACAAAATCCTAAGATGAAGATCTTTCAGATGTGGAGTGAAGATGTTATAATATTTATTGGCATTTACAGTAGGAAAATGTGTCTTTATATGGTTAAGTGATAGAAGGTACTGCATTTCATAAAGGGGTTGAGAAGAAGGGAGTCCAAATGCTGTACTGGCAAGTGGCCTTCCTGTGATATACCTGTAGAGTCATTACATGTGGTTTTTAAACTTAATTTTAGAGGCTCATTGTGATTTACTTTAAAAAGCAGAGAAAAATTTAAAAAAAGTTCTCTTAACAGAACCTGGTAATATTTTTTGGTTTAGACAGTATTTTGTACTGTACAATTATTTTGAATTTCAATATTATATATAATTTACTTTACATTTTGATGGCTTAGTTTTCTTTAGCGATTCCGTTTTAAAGCATGGATTGCATTGGATTGGATTTTAAGACATTTGACTTACTGTATTGCTCTGCTGGATTTTCACATTGCTGTATTTAATGCACAGTTTGTTCTGCTTCCGTGCATATAAAATACTCTGGTTTATTGTAAGGATTATATTTCATACAATGAAGATAGGAAAAACTGCATGAAAGGACACTGATGACTTTTTCTTTTCCTTCAAATTCATACTGGAAAAAATTAGTTTATTTTTTTAGGTCTGCAGTTGCTCCTGAAAGCATGATGCTCCTTGAGGACTTTGAATTTTATCTGAAATGGTATTTTATGTATAGGTTTCTCACTGTAAACTATATGTTTGTAGTGTGAGATTTCCTCTATGGCTATCAGATTGTTCCTGTATCCCAAATATTTGTTGCAATTATGTCTAGACTTTTTGCTGTCATAGGTTTTGTGTGAAGATTCTGTAGAAGAATTGCTTATATACCACTACCTATTGCACAGCAGAAAAAAACAGCTAACTATGGATATCACTGTGATATGGTGATCTGCCACTCTGACCCTACAGTTTAAGAAAGGGCTTATACCTTTTTTCTGTTTTCAGATGTACCTATATACTCCTGTGACAAAGAGCACTAATCTAAAAAAAGGCAAATGAACATCACATCAAAATTCCTTTTTCTTGAAGGAGGAAACCAAATGTCCATCCCACCCAACTAACCTTCAAATACTCTAAATGTCTTCCCAGTGAAAATGATGTTCTGTAAAATTTTGAACTGGACTACTTAGTTTCATATTTATCCATGTTAATAATCAAAGGATTGTGTAAAAACAGGTTAGATGCCACTTCAGTTCAACTGTACTGTAAAGGAAGCTTTTTAACGTTGATTACATTTCATGGCTTGTGAAGGGAGAAAGATTCTAACTCTGATATCAAACAAGGTTTTTTTTTGATAATTCTCTGTAAAGTTATTTGCTACCAGCAACGAAACATTAGAAAATGAACCCTGTCTTTTTGTTAGAGGAGAAAGATTCTAACTCTGATATCAAACAAGTTTTTTTTTGATAATTCTCTGTAAAGTTATGAACAATTTTCCTATTTGCTACCAGCCACGAACCATTAGAAAATGAACCCTGTCTTTTTGTTAGAGAGAGATAATACCTTGAGTTTGTTAACTTACACAATAACGAGGAAGAGTAGCATGTTATGGACTATAATCTCTGTCCTTTATTATGTTATGAATTTAATTAAACTTGTCAAAACAGTGTTTTATGAACAATCCCAGTTTGTTTGATTATTTTACTATTTCTACTATTTATAGGGTGGCTTGAGTTTTTCACCCTTACATTTCTTGAAGTTTTCTTTTATTTAAGAGTGTAGCATGTCCATCTCTGAATAATTGCCTCCTAAAAAGTGGAATACTAGATTGATCAAAAAAAATCTTTCAAACACAGTGTGAATTTGGAATCCAATTATAATAACTGAATGACTATGATAACTAAAAAATATTCCACGAGCTATATTTTAGTAGCTGGTATGAAGATTCTCTCTCACAGTATTGCTTACAAAGTATTAATCTACTGAACTACTTATATGTCTGTCTTACCTGGGTGACAGTGCCCAGGGACTGAAAGACTCTGTTAGGCTCCATGAGTCCAGGTGCATACAACACCTGAGAGAGCTGTAAGACTGAAGCCATAAAATGAGAATTTCAGTCCCTAAACATTTTAAGAGACACTGATCGCTTTGATCTTTAACAAAACTGATTCAGATTTTCTGTCTCTTTTCTATTTTAACAGTTTATGGGCTTTTGCTTTATTTTTTCTTCACTTGCACATTTACAGGTGTTGAGAACGTGGTCAACAATGTTATAAAGAGAAACAGAAGTCTCATATTTCAAAAGTGTGACTAGAACTTCCCCAATTGAGATGCCTTAGTCTGGGCACTTAAATTCATAGTTTGAAAGGCAACACCTGTGGGCCACACAAGGGACATTTTGATCACTATGAAGTTCACAGATTTGATGAGAAATGTTGAAGAAAAGCCAACAGGAGAAAATTGAAAAAGCTTGGTCACTTAGTTGCATTTCTATTTCATGAAAAACCCAAATATCTGTCATCTGGGAGACAGTGGGAGTTACAAATTCAGCTTATTGAGCCATTAACTCCAAAAATCCCTCCCTCCCCCTTTTGTATATCTGAGGTATAACTTTAGTTACGTGGGAGGTTTTAAATGAGTGAAAAAAGGCATATAATGCATTGTTATGCAATGGATTGGGAGAAATGTTCTTGGAACAATATTCAGGCTTTTTATTCATGTGGAAGAAGCAAATCTCTCTCTAGAACTACTTGGCTGGTCTGTAGTTTGTCTGAAACCTGACCTATGTGTAAAACTCCTCAGTAAGATAAATTGGCTGGCTAGAGAGGTTATGGATGGATCACGGATTGCAAAGAAGTGGTAGAAACAGGGTGGCTATACACAAGGAAATAACAGAGATGCTCTGGGATTGTGATCTTGAGAAAAGCTGAGATGTAATTTTTGGGTCAAGTGTTGCCTGCAAAAGAAGTTTGTATCTGTGGTCAAATAAACTGTCTCCTATCTGAGTTCTTCTGGGACTTCAGATATACTCTGTAAGTAAAAAGGATTTTGTCTAACTCTTTGACAGAATCAGTGTCTGCTTCTATCACAGCAAGCTGAAAATGTATTAAATTTGGCTAATCATTCACATCAAAGAAAGGCAACAGTATGGCTGTAAGTGGAAAAGCATCATAATTTAGATTTTTTCTACATAAGATTACAGTACTCAGACTGAAGTGCTTGGTTCAAACTTTACTCTTAACCTTTTAAATTACTGGAACAGAGCAGTTTCTGCTTTATTCAAAGAACCCATTTCACTCCATGTCATTTTTATCAATGAGGAATATTATTTGTGAATGTACAGGGAATTTTATAGAAAGTACTGAAAAGTGTCCCACATTGTCCGTTAGCCTGTATTTGTGCATACAAAGGTGACTCAGATGCACCATGCAGTGACCACTGAGCATTTGAACGTTCCTGTAGTACCTTCAGCTGCTTCAGCCAGCTTGCTAGGGTGGGATATTTTTTTTTTCCCAGACAGTTTGATGGCCTGATTTTACCCTTAATGTGAATCAACAGACAAATGGCAGTGAACTAACAGTCTTGAAAAAAGTACATGTTCATCAAAGTCATTCTGGTAAACAAAATGTGGCAGCTCTATTAATCATGTCAGTTTTATGCTCCTTTCTTGCTCCCTTCCCCCCGTTCAGCCTAGTTGTCACATGTCGTGTTTGCCTTATGTCAGCACAAGGGTATTGGAATGAAGGCAGACAAACCAATACAGAACTAATATATTATTTAAGTAATTCACCTGAACCACACTACCCTGTATGGCTCATGGTCAGTAAGCCGAACAGTTACACATCAGTGAATGAGGACTGAGCTATGTTTTCCACTAAATTTGTTTAAAAAAAAAAATTGATATTACAATTATTTTTATTCCTGAGCTGGTTTAGAAGCTGCATGATAAGCTGTAGCCTCAGTCTACATAGAGTTTTCTGTGACTGTTATCTACGTGCAGAAGTTGTGATTTTATTTTACACCTGCAAATTTGCATCACTAAGTAACCACATAATTTCGCATGTGTAAATAGAGTTCCATAAAATCTTACTGTTTCTGCACACGGAAGCATTTGTGGGAAATTGCACGCTCATTTTACAGTCTACACTCTGTTTTTGAAATTAGCTATGTGACAGTAAGATTGTTTCCAGATCTGAAAGTTTTTCATTTTTATAAGAATACTGTGACCAAAATCAGAAAATAAATCTGTGGCTTTTTCTGTATGCATTCACATTTTTCCATTTTGCTGTGAAAACAAAACAAAAAAGCCTTAAGTAGAACTTCTGGGAGAAACCCCACATGTATAACCATCTGTTTTCTTGCTAGCTATTTTTTCCTAGCAGTTAGGGTGGCTTCTTTAGCTTTTACCAATTGCCAGGCTCAGGTCTTCCGCCCTGAGGAATTGCACACCTTGCAGACAGATGTGGGTACGCAAGAATCAGAACGACTCTCCCTCCCTCCCCACCTCACTTCCCCACAC
>NW_010527222.1:21473-44757 GCF_000687285.1 Phaethon lepturus
AGTGTTTACAAGGGGAAGCCTTGTACGACTCTTTAACTTTGCCCCATTCGGGGCTATTGGTGTAGCACAGCGAAGAGCAATTTCACCAGGCGCTGGTCGTGTGAACTGTGGAAACGAACCTTTCTGAGCGGCGGCCCAAGCATTAATAATTCAATGGCTGTAGAATTGCAGGCAGCAAAGCGTATTTCACCCCATGCTGTAGCTTGTGAGCTCCTTTAGGATGTGGGTGAGTATGCAAGAGCGGACGATAAACTGAACATTGTGCAACTGCTGTTTGACCTCCATGTGTTTTGGCGCATCAAGAAGTCTTCTAATGCGTATTAGTCGGGGTCTGGCACAAACCCCATCTCCCTGAGGTGAACTGGCTCTCTTAGGTTAAATGGTGAAGTTTGCAAAGTATTTAAATGGAAAAAAAGGCTCTAGCCTATAAGTCATGCCCATTTCAGAGTGATGCTGCTTATCTTTATAAACATTGAGAGCACAGATCTGGTTTGCGATAGAGGATTTCCACTTCCTCTCCTGCTGCCTTAAGTGAATGTTGGCTCTGATGTAAGTAGTGATAGGTATGGGAGCTTCAGCAAAGAAACACGAGAGAGCAATACCAGCAGTTGTTGGTGTACGTGAGACAAACGGATTCAGCGCAGCTATGCAACGCTTTGTGGGTATTTTCCATTATAAGAATACTGCAAGGAAGAGTGGAAATGGCAGATTGACAAGCACAGGAAAAATATGAAAATCAGTATGATCCTTACTGGTTTAATATTGCACAAAGAATTTATTTTTTTCAGCAGAGATACTTTTAATACGTAAAATACTTTTAATACATAAGTATTAAGATACTTTTGATACCTAAAAATACGTATTACTTATTCTAGCAGTGGTACGTTAACAGAATATGATTTTTTTTTTCCTGAGAAAAGGTGAAAAAATGTATTTCCTTGCAAAGTTTAGCTAGAACTATAGCTGGACTAACGCTTTGAGTTAATGATTTTTACAGTATGCTCATAAACACTTCGTTATGGGGGAAAAACCCACAGTCCAAACTGGCAACTTGATTTTGTATTTCACCTTATTTTGAGAAAACTATAGCTATAAGAGAGCAAACATAGAAATAGCTAAGGACCTGACTCTCATTCCTGCTCAAAAATTTTTATACTGCTCCAGCATTAAGTGAGAATTAACTCGATGTCATTCAAGGTTTGAAGAAACAAAATTGTCTGCAATTTAGGTTAAAAATTATGATAATCATTCTAAGGCAGCTCTGGTTTAAGGGACTGCAGTTGTAACATTCATATCCAAACTTCTTCAGCATTCTGTAGCTGGGGCTTGTCTTTATTAAAAGCTTTACTGATACTGTCAGCTGTGATACTGTTAAGTAGAAGTTAATGGCTGAATAAAAGTTTGAAAGATAAAGCAGCTGATTTTAATCAGTTTATTGATTCAAAGCTATACAAAAGTAACCAATTAATATTACAAAAGACCTGACTGGAATAACAATTTATTGGTGCATGCTGCTGCCATTTGCAATAGTGCAAATCTAGCATGCAAAATTAGTTGTGTATTTTTATACTTTATTTGTCAATTACACAGTATTTACAGTATTACTTTATTTACACCTTGTTTGTTTTAAAAGCAATAGAAAATTAGCAAAATGCCAGTTACCAGGGTCAATTTTATAATATCTCATCTGGCATTCTTAAGATAGCAAATATGATGCATACACCACATAAAATTTTCCAGCAACTAAAACCACTACTTATCCTGTGCCCTCAATAAAGGGGAAGAAATGGGACTTAGTTTATGAACTCTTAGGGTACTAGGCTAAACTAAAGGTTAGGGAATTTCAACTAAATCCCAAATACAATGCAAGTACCAAGAAAGTTTGATTTAAAACTTAAAAAGGATGTTACAACTTATATTTTAAATAAAGTAGTAGGTAATTAAGATTAGGAATTAAATCATCCAGTTAACAGCATAGATCAGCAATACAAAACATAACAGTAAGAGCGAACATTCAAAGAACAGAAATTCAGATTAAAGTACTTTTTTTTTTTTAAGAATCCTCATTTACCTTTCTGAAGATACCTTCTCTGGCAAAATAAGCATGGCAATTATTGATGAGGCAGCAGTATGTCTGATGAGCAGAATCACTGCTTCTAGCTAACAGAACAGTATTTCATCCAAATAAGATGCGGGAAGAAGTTTGGCTTCATGGAATATGCTTGTAGAGTCTGCAAACTGCTTGCTGTAGTTTTAAGGATGTGTAAGTAGCATGAGAAAATGTTTAGTGCTCAGAATTAAAATTGGCTTCAGAGAGTTACTGGCTTCTTATGTTCTTATTGTTTAGAAACTTGTTTTAAGGCCCTTTTCTTTCTTGCAGGTTCCTCTGACTATTGGTCGTTCCCATTGAAGACAAGAGTAGACATAACTCATAACCACTAAGAGGACGCTCACAGTGCCAAGAACATCAGATGACTCTTTTAATAATAAAAGAAAAGTAGAGACTTTTTCATAGGCTGAAAACATAAAAAAGGTGCTGGAACATTCTGATGCTTCATGAACCAGCAAGCTACCTGAAGCAGATTATATTATCCAAATGACATTAAAAAAACGTACAAAAGGACGTAAGGTTTAGCTGTTTACTTGAAACTGTGGAAAGCTGCAAAAGTCCTATTCAACCACTGTCTAATGTGGGAGGCAGCGTAAAATTGAGAGGAGACTGTGCTTTTGGAGTTTTATAGGCCCTCATGTTTTGTTTCTCTGTGGACCTGGGAGCATCTTAGCCTCAACAGCAGTGAGCAGCTTGGAGCCTAATTCCTAGCCAAACCCCACTGTGATTCACAAGATTCATTCCTGAGGGGCTTCGTCAGCTAAGTGTTCCCAAACCATCCATAAGGGATCAATATGTTTTGTGTGCTCCCCCCCAACACTCAAAAGTATTGCAATGGCGATGCCTCTTGCTTTTTTCTTCTAGACAGCATCTACATTGTCTTATTAACGAGCCCCACATGGTTCCCTCAGGGGTAGGTTCCCTAGCCTTCTGTTGTGGCCTTGACCCATGTGTATTACGAGTGGGGTGCTGGGAACCCTGCGGAGGTGGGAACCTCAGATCTGGCCTTGCAGCAGCACCCTCCTACACACAGCTTCATGCTGTCTCAGGAAATCCCACTCTCCCCCAGATTTCCCATTTGAGGAATGAGAAATCTGGGCTCACCGCTGAGCACACAAGAGAACCCACGCCCTGTCAGGTCTTCTGAAAACCTCCACCGCTCAGGTAGTCTCCCTACCTGAAGAATTGTTCTGCACCTTCTGTACCTTCCGAATCTGCCTACTGCATCATGTGTCTGGATGACATGAACTAATCACAACTGTATGACATGAGCTAATCACAACTTAATGACAACTATATGCCTTGACCACTTACTGTACACAGTCCTGGCCACTGTTTGATTGGCCCCGCCCCAGCAAAGCCATTTTCAGCAGGTTCCAGTGTGTCCTGTCTCCAATGTGTGCATTCAGGCAGGAAAAGAGATATAACCTTTATCTGCATGTTTAAAAAAACCCAAACAAACAAGAAAAAACATGCTGCAGGGACTATTTCAGCTTGCCCATTTCCCCATCCCATGCTCTGCAGTTGCAACGCAGGTATGAGGCAGAGGGGCGAGACATGTACAGGTCTCACGTAGTTTAGTCTGGAAACGTACACCTTGAACCCGTTCAGGGCAGAGGGGGTTATTCTAGCAAGCCACTGCTGTTTCTTAGGGATAGAAACCCCACAGGAAACTCATGATTCTGCTTTTCCCTGGTGACTTACTCATGTTGGTGGCCACCACCATGATGAACTGATTGTTGCCTTTGTATTGTTATTGTTATTTTCTCCCACTCGTGGCTTTTGCACACAGCACAGCTCACTGGGGTCCAGACTGAGGAAGGATGAGGCGGTTGGGGTAGCACTGGAAAAAGAGAACCTTGAAAGGTGCAAATCCTGCCCTGGGGACACTGTATATTGCATATTGCATTGTTACATCCAGGGCATAACTAAGGTGCTATGCAGGTTTCAGATGTAATCACTTGGATTTGGACTGGTACTTGAAGGTGTTTTCTGGTATTTCCCTTCTGCCCGAAGTGCTCACAAATGATTTAACTATTTGCTCTTTTGTATTTGGTGCAGATGCTCTCTTAGAGAAGACCTTCCGAGGCAGCCTGAGACCATTTACAGAACCAGCTCTTGGACTCATCCTGAGATAAGCTACAAGACTGATGGGCAAAAGTGGAAGCCCATGTTATGAAAAAGTACATGACAAGATTTGGGTGAATGTTTTTTTGGTTACATTTTTCCCAGCAGAGGGTGAGTTGTTCTGTGTCAAACTGAAGTGTCTGAGTAGAGACTTCTTCAGCCAGGCTGAATGGACAGAGTAGATTGTGTACTTCTTCGGGATTCATTGCTGAGTTGGGCCAAAATTCTTGGTAAGGGAATATAGTTAGCTGGGGAGCCATCACCCAAGATACTCATCTCAGTGCAATCTAGTTTTCACATCTCGGAGCCCTAACAGTGTGGACCTGCTTGCTGTTTTGGTGCATATTTTCAAGCAGGTCAGTATCCCTCTTTTCCAACACCTTCTATAGCTGCTAGAGGATTGTAGGCCATTTACATCAGAGGAATTTTGCCAGTTCTTTTCCCATGTCATTTGTGGGTGAGAATAACAGGATGTTTTATCCAAGACAATGATAATGTGCTCATCAGAGATAAAAGGTGTCATCATAGAATCATCAAGGGTGGAAAAGGTCTCTAAGATCATCAAGTCCACCCGTCAACTCAACACCACCATGCCCACTAAAGCATGTCCCAAAGTGCCACGTCCACAGGTTTTTTGAACACCTCCGGTGATGGTGACTCCACCACCTCCCCAGGCAGCCTGTTCCAATATTTGACCAATGCCTTGTTTCCTGCTCAGTGGTGGCAGAAGCAAGCCCTGGTTGTCAAATCCCTTCTGCCTTGTGGTTAGTGATTAGGACAGCTTGCTGGAGGAGTCCTTGCTCCAGTAAATACCTGAAGACACTCTTATTTGATTTTGAAAGCTCTGCAGTAGGTTTGTTAATGTAATTAATTCACTGACTGGGGGGCAAATTGTTCACATGTATATGAAACTGGCTGAACACTGCTTTTTAATTCTGACACAGGCAAAGGCTCCAGAAGCAAGCTTTTGGTTCAGGTACACTGTTTTGATATGTATGGCACTGAAGCTGTTCCTTCATGCAGGTAACATCAGGACCCATGTGACAGAAAGCACTGAATAAGCAGTTATATTGTGCTATTCAGAATCATTGCACCTGTGAGACTAGGAGTGTTACCAGCTTTGTGTAACCACTTTTATGAGTAGAATATCCAAAGCTATTGCTTTTTATTTATTAATGATCTAGAAAAAAGGCACAATTAGAGAAGAGGCAAATATAAAGTGTTGAATTAGACTAATAGTGCTTAGACTAATCAAGATTTGATAAGAATTGTAAAAAGCATAGGGGAAATGAAGCACAGCCAATTTAACTGCTCCTAAATTCTGAGATGAAAACATCTGAATGAATTCTGCCAATTTTAAATTCAGTGCTGGCAGTCAGGCAAGTAAACATTGGTATCATTGAGTTTGCCTCGATGACACTCTCATCTCAGTCTGCAGCTTCAGTGAAACCAGTGAAGAAAATGTTGCAAAAAAGAGGAGGAAAAATCACAATGTTATTGTAGTGCCAGTAACAACGACTGGCAGTATGCCCTCAATTGTGTTTCATTTTAGATATGAGATCCTATTAAAAATACTTCTGATATATATGAAATATTTTTGATGCATATATCAGAAATATTGCAACTGCAAAAATAAAATTATTGAAGGAATGATGAGACTCTGGAGAGACTGGTGAACACCAGAATGAGAAAGTAAAGAAAATATAAGTTAACATGCTTCTGACTATTAAAGTTGGGATTGTTTAAATAATTTAAAAGCTGAAAATTTTCAAAAGAAAACAAAAAAAATATACAGTGTATAATCTTTTTCTGGAATTAATTGCTAAAACATCTGTTGCTTGCAAAATCCCACCATAATTTTAAAAGGTTTATATTTATTTGGACAATAAGAAATAGAATTAAATAAAAGAAGTTAAGGTGAAGTGTAAGAATTCTGTATCAGAATGAAAGTAAATTGCTTCCTAAAAAATTAAGAGGTATTTTCTCCCATTATTAACCCTTTTTTGCACATTTCAGAAGACCTTATGCCCTTTTGTGGAATATCTGGCACTGGCCACCGTTGGATCAAGACACAGGACCTCCCATTTAACCCAGTCAAAATGTCTACACTTCTAAATGAGTATTATACTCTTAATAGTGCTCCCCAACAGGTTATTGTAAAACCTTAATACATTTTGAGGAGTCTCCATGTATGCCTGTTATGTGGCTACCTCCTTACAGAGAATAAAAAACATTGCACAGAAAAAATATGCGCAAGCATAACGGCACAGACAGCAGTGGCTGTTCCCTCTCCCACTAATGAGGGGCTGAGATCAAAAGCAGAAAAATGACTTGCTTTATGTGGGAACCCTGTGACTGAGTAGAGATTTGCGTTCTCCTCTGCTGCTCTGTCCTGCGGAGGTTTAGCCTGGTCTGCAGGTAGCTCTGGCTTGGCCTTTTAATGCAACGTAATTGATTGCTAACCAATTTGGATGGTTTTGGTCTTTTTTTTTATTTATTCCCAGTGGTTCTTATTTTTATTTTTGGTAGTTCTGGGTAATCCAAATAAGAAGTTTTTCTAATCCTCTCTGACAGACCATGCTTCCGCTCTGGCATTTAGCACATTTTTGACAGGATGTTCTTCTTGATCCAAATCTGAATTCATTTTTTAAAGCTTTTTTTTCAGTAATACAGCCAGGAAATCAACCAGAGCAAAATACCTTCTTTGATAACCAAAGTCCCCATAAGAGGTGTTTTCAGCTTATATTCAACTTAATCTCAGTAACATATGAAAATCAAACTCTACTCAAATTTTTAATACATATTGCAGTGAATACCTGAAAATAGATTTGCACAGTAGCTCACAAGTTGAAATCTACTGCAATTTAAGAGTTTGTTTTACCTTGTGTTATAATGCAGGTGCTGAGACTTTGGGAACTGTACATTCTAACAGAAGAAAAGAAACCATTTTCAGTGAAATAAAGTAAAAAACCATGTGAAAAAGGTGCTTTTTCATTGCTGTTCCACTTTTATGCAGACTTGTTGGCAGGCATAATGTTATGCTGAATCACATGATAATTTGAAGAGTAAGACGAGAAAGTTTCCTTAGGAGGAAAAAAATGTTAACAAAATTGGTAAAAAATCATGGCAATTGAAGTGTTCAGAGTACGGTCCGTAAGATCTGTTTTCTACCATATCTGACATTTGGATCAGCCACCAGGACAGTATGTACCTGAAGAGCAGAAAAGTGCCAGCAAGGCTCAGGGACAAAGCTCTGCAAATTGCTAACTCATCTCTGAGCTCTGGTGTGGATTATAGGATCAAAAGTCATTACGATACATGCTTTGTTTGCTATTGTATGAATGAAAACTAAGTTTACTGTGTAGAATGTTTGGCAGTTGGATTTTCACACTTGGAGTCAAACAGGCTTGTTCATATTTCTGAGTGACATTTCAGAGAGGCTGAATTTATTTGGAAGTATCCCCGTATTTGTGGGTTTGTAAGTTTAGATCTTCACCAATACACTAGTGAATATGGGTAATTTAATCGTGACTGCTTCTCCCTGAGCAGAGGCCAAGGAAAAATGCAAACATTTCCACTTCCAGTGGCTGTGCAAGACTTTAGAGTTTGATGTATTTTACTGAAAAACTTTCTGGTAAGAGTATTTCTCAAAATCACTCAGTAGTGTGCTGACTGTGCTCATCCTTGAATTAGTGGTATAAAAAGGAGACCAATCCATAATACCTCAAAAGTTTACTCTAAGATTTCACTAGGTGTTAAACACCGATGAGTGGTCCAGGCTACACTAAGAATTATCTCCCCAGTTGCAAATTAAGCCACATTCTTGACTTAATGGTACCTTCAAAGCAGTAATTAGGGATGGGGAAGTGAGGATATTTATAGCTGTTCAAATGATGAATGCATATGTTTAAAAGTGGAAATAGGTTCTGTAAAAATAAGTTGTCATCAGGAAAAAAAATGGACAAAGAAACACAAAATAATCAGAAGTACTTAAAAGCTGGTCTGGGTCAGTTGTTTTTTCTTCTAATCCTTACAGCAACACTGAAACCTTCCTGACTGACTCTTGATGAAATGTCAACCTGTGAAACCTCCATGAACTGATTAGAAAAAGAGAAATCAAATACAATAAGTGTAATGATTTTAACCCTTTAAAAATACGTTGGTACTTCAATATGAGAGGGATATTAATGTGAAAATTGAAGCTTTTATTCTGACAATATTTGTAAAAAGAAACTTTTAGGCAACTCCAAATCCATCTTTTTTTGCAAGATAACGTGTTAGAAAAAAATTGTTCCTCTGATCAGAATAGCTTGATTAATGCTTTTTAATCCCTCAGAATGTTGTGTTGTCATAAGACAGCTGACCAGGTGATACAGGATCCTTTGGATGGAGGATGAGCGGGTGCAGAGCTCATTAACTTCGCTAGTCATTCTAGCATGACATCTATAAACAACCAGCTCTATTGGCACAGCTTGGTGTCACAGGTTAGTAGGTGTGTGTCACCTGAGGAATGGAGTGGCTATTAAAACCAGGTAGCTAGATGACAGCCTTTTGTTCTCTGCTATGAAACACAGCCTGATGGAGATAGAAATTTAGCTGATAGGGTCAAATTTAGGGGAAAAGAAAGTCCTTTGTTTTTTCATTCACAGTAAGTTTTTTCCCCCCATGTTTTATGTCGTTTTGATGTTTACCAATCTATCTAGAGTTGAGGTCCCTAAGAAGTAGGAAAACAAGTATTATCAGACCAGGGGGATTTAGAGCATAAACACTACTAATTTATAATACAGATGCATAATTAATAGAGATTTATACCTCCAGGCCATGATTCAGATCTTAGAGACTTTGAATAGTTCTTTTGCCCTTTCTTAATTGACCCCAGAAGAAAGTTCAGAGTGTGAGTGCCTAGTCTGAACATATCAGTTCAAGTGCATTAATGCTGGGCTGGATGAACGTGAGTCCAAGTACCCAGAATATGAAGTAGAAAAGCCTTTGAAAGCAGTGTGCTCTGTAACTGCAAGCGTTTCTTAGCTGAGCTGTGAAACTATTTTTCTTTGTTTTCTGTACTCTGCACGCTGTGTGGGGTTCGTTATTGTTCCCTCTGCGCCGACTACTGCTACAAGGTAACATAGTCTAAACAATAAAAGCGATCAAACAGTGCTCTTTTGGGTATCTGAACGTTAAAACTCTTCTTGATTCATTGGAAACAGCCCAATATGTTCCTGTTTGGGAACATCCCTGAGTAAATTCTTTTGTTTTTGGACTACCACTGCAGACTGTATTATTTGCACATAAAACGTCTCTGGGCCTCTTCCTTCAGTTCTACTCCACAACTGTTTTAAATCAGTGGCGTTACTTGAGCAAGGACTTACTCCTGGGCTCTGAGATGTAATTAGTAGGACCTGAGATCCTAGGCCACCTAGACCTCTTTTAGAAAATACCTCCCGTTGTCTTTAGTTATGAGAGGTAATAATTTTCTATCCATAAGATTATTCTTTTTTCTAAAGAGACATGCCCACATAAGGCACACATCAGTCATGGCCTAAGGCTGGCAAGGAAGATAATTCTGTCTTCCTTTTGCTAGAGGAAGGAGTTACTGGAGATCTGGTATAATTAGAGTCCCAAAGAAACAAGGGAACAAATAATCAAACACATTGCATGTAAGCACCTTGAAGATAATAACCTCTTAAAGTAACAGTTAACATAGATGGTCAAACCAGCTCAGTATTTCCTCACACCAGAGTCCTCTGACATAGAAGGGAGGGCTCCCCTGCTTTTGTGTTGTTTCACGAAGATGGATCTCCACCTGGCTGGCAGTTCTGCAGAAAAGAGCCTAGGAACTACAATGGACCCCAAACTGAGCATGTATTCTCAATGTTAAACTTCTGCCAAAAATATTTTTAAAAAAGCAAACACTGTATCAGGATGTATAAACATGAGTATTATATGTAAACCAGCTGCTCTGCTGAACACTGGCCTCAGCTGGAACATTACTGCATCCAATTAAAGGCACCGTATTTCCAGAAGTTTGTGGACCAAAAGAAGAGGAGGGCAAAGCAGAGCAAAAAGTTTGATCAGAAAACTAGAAAATGTGGCTTTAAAGAAAGAGTTGGGATGGTGGAGTACAAGGAACAGAAAGCTGAGGGGTAGATGTAAGTCTTCATATATGTAAAAGGCTGCTGCAAAGGTGAGATTTACAAAATGTTCTCCAGGCATTTTTTAGGACATTGATCTGTTGCTCTTTAGGGTGAGAAATAGCATGTTAAAATGCAGCTACGAGATTTAGGTTAGACATGAGAAAAGATTTTCTATCAGTAAGGATAATTACATGGCGGAAGAGTTTTGTGAGGGGAGCTAAGGGGTCTCAGTTGCTGGAAGTTTTTAAGAAAACATCAGACAAACATCTGCCAGGAATGGTTTAAGTATGGTTGATGCCGCCTTTAGACTAGTTGACCTCCCTACTAACTCTGTGATCATGACTGTTTATCCTGAGTGATTTGTAAGATACTGGTTTAAAGGTGATAAGGGCAAATGTGGTGGATATATTGATTTCCCACTGTCACTGGCTAAGCTGGGCGCTGGCTGGGGAAATGATGAGCTAAATTTACCAGCAGTCAGAGAAGACGGTGGAAGAGGGCAGAGTCTGAGATGAGTACTAGGGGTAATTTCCTTTTCCTCTCTTGACCTCCAGTTTGAACTTAGCTGATGGACTTGCCATCTGTACCTGCTTCTTAAAGGAGCATGCTTTCACCCGTGTGCTGTAAGAAATGGCATTTCCAAGTTCAGAACTGATCACTTCAAGTGGGAAAAAAGGAGGGTAAGAATGCAGCAGGGGAATACCTGCCACATATCCAAATTTCAGGAAGACAGAACAGAGAGACAGAAAGTAGTAGTTCACTATCAAAGCAATTTAAATTACAACAAAAGGTGATTTGAACCTCGGTGGAAGTGGGAACAAGCTGAATTTGGGATCTGCAGCAGAAGAGAAGCTGGCATCTTACCATCCAAATTATGAGATGTTGTACCATATGGTCAAAGTGTATTTTTAAACTACCCTCATCACCCGAATATAAGAACCCTCCAGTAATACATTAGCTGGGGTGATTTATATCTGCCAGAGGGGTTTGTTCTTTTGATCATTCGTTTTCCTGAGAGGTGCTGTATTGTTCTGGTTTAGGAGTTTTTTAAATGCTATGACTGATTAAAAAAATGTTCCCCAACACATGACTTTTATATTCATGTTTCATTCCCAGGAAATCTTTAGGATTTATCAGTCCAGCCATGTGAAACTAGTGAATTTTCACTTGGCTAGTTTTGTTACTTTATTCTGAATGATTCTGTGACTACACAGAGTCTACCTGTAGTCCAAAAATCACAATTTTTTGGTCAGAAATTTGGAGATTCCTACTTTTAAATACTTCATGAGCACTAGTACTTACTAGTCAATGTTAATCTAAATGAGGAAAAAATCTAAGAAAGGTAGGAAACTAGTTTTTGCTTTGTTAGGAATTTTTAAAATATATATAAAAGCTAGTGCATTTTCCCCAACTCATCTCTTAAAGAAACAATGCTGCTGTTCTGTCGCTCACAGATTGTCTCTTTATGTCATGGATGAACAGTTTCTGTGGAGCTATGCAAGCTGGCATGAGCTCAAATCTTTTACTATGTGATCAGAGAAGCTCAGTCATTTCTGGACTTCAAGTCCTTCCTTGATGAAGGATGTCAAAATTGGGTCCAAACAGCCTTTCAAAAATGTGAGTTGCTACCGATTTCACATGGAGTTAATCTCTTGCCTAATAACAACCAAAGATTGGTTTAATTTAATTAATGTTTACAGTAATAATTCCAAGAAATCTTTCATATCAGGTGTAAAAATTAAGTACCAGGTATTGCTGAAAGACAAATTTTGGCCCATTTGTATTAACGACTGTGTGATTAATAATTTATGGCATATTTTATGTCCATCCCAAGATGTTTACAAATGCTGCTTTTTACACATCATTAAAGCTTTACTTTTGCCAAAACCAAATGGGCTGAATTAGTTATCTTCACCTTATTTCCCTTTATTTCATGCACACACTGCACATCATCTAAAGACTTTTTGTTCTTCCTCAGGATTTCAGAATTCATATGCTTGGATTCTGATGCTCCTGCTGGTTTAAAGAAGAAATGCAACACTAATAAATTATAATAAATTGTCAGTCTCAACGGGTCTGTGACCTTCAATCAGTAGGGGGTTATGTGCAACACTTCATTTCCCCTTCTTTTAGCTCTGGCTGTTTCCCTTGCTGTTAGGCAGTGTCCTTGATTTATGGGTGGGCCACCAGCAGGATATCTCACCTGCAAAAATAGTTCATACTGTGTTGTTTATTGTACTAAGTAGGCTTCATGCTGGCTGAGGGTTTTTACAAGGGAAAGAAGCTGCTGTCAGTCTTTCCATCATTTGAGCAAAGCTGGCTCCAAAGTTCTCTCAAATTTCTACATGAAGTCTAGGAGCAAGAAGCCAGAGTGAGCTATTGGCCCTTCTTCAGTGCATCAGTCTCTTTGGGCTTTTTTGACTAGAAGTTCAACAGAAGATGAGAACAAATCTAATGAAAAACAGGGATAAAATTTTTTAAAAATACACTCTTCATTTAGAACAAATATTTAATACTGCCCACATAATTTTAAATATCTGATTTTCCCTATGCTAAATTATTACCTGCTGTGTGACACATTGCCATTTCTTGTGATTAAAACAAAAGGTTTTGGTTTGCTGAAGGAAAAAAAACACACCTCTGTTGTCCCAGTGCTGTAATTTTTAAGTGCAAATACAGGACAGGAGTATTAGTTACATATTTAGCTTCCAAAACATGAACTAGGAAGCAAAAAAAGCAACCAATAAGTCAATAAAGTTACCTGCATGTTTTGTTTTTTCTGTCTTCTTATTTATAAGATTTTGTAAGAGAAGAAATTTCCATGTTTCACCAAGGCAATATTAAATGAAAGGAAGTAAAGACACTGCTAATATTTACTGATTTTACATATATTTACATTGCCAAGTCTGTAATAGGAGTTCGTATAAAGACAGTCCACTGTGTCACTCCAACATTGGTAAAAAGTTCCAGAGATTGTCAACACTTTTGTTGGGTTGCTTGCTTTTGATGGCAAATAAATCATTATATATAGTCCAGAAATACCCCTTTTCCACTCTGCTCCTCTTCAGCTGCTTTGTGCTGCTGTGGTGAGAAGTCATTGGGTGGCTATTGGCTGGCATGGTCAGCTTTGTTGTATCACCAAGGCTGGACTATTACAACACTTTCCATATTATGGAACCTTTATCAGCTGCTTACCTGAAAAAGATGGAATTCTTGGTTGAGCCAGTAAGAAACATACAACTGTGTAGTCATTTCTGAGTGTCACCTCACGTGCAGTCAGGATGTGGTGTCATGATGGCTCATTTTGTTGCTATTCTCTATTTATTAATTTTCTTTAAAACTCTTCAGGTGCTTTAATAAATCCTTCTGCTATATTTCCGGTTCTGTGTTTTGTTCCATGTAGTTGAATCAAAAATTATTTTAGACACTTTTATGGGGTCTTTGTATAGGCATTTTAGATTTTTGAGTGTAATTATGGTTCAAATGAACAAGTGGTACAACAGAGAGAAAAGAATTTCTTCCTAGCCCATCAAAAATGTTGGCTGGGTTATGGAGCATCTTAAGAAGACATTATACATGAAATCATGCTGCTTATCTCATTAAACTAGGATGAACTGGTATATTAGCAAACATGCTGGGATGCAACCAAACAACATTTCTGAAGTTAAAAGCACAGGTTAGGACTGTAAACGTTAAAGATGAACAAGTGGGGATTATATATGTAGTCAGATTATATATGTAGGCACTCTGAAGGAAGTGAGCAATCCTGCTTTGTTTGTTCATAATGCTTTTGCATACCTCCCAATTGTCCTTCCTTCGCTAAAACGTATACAATTTTTTTCATCTCAAGATTTTTTTGCAGTTCTTTGGGGAAAAAAAAAGCTCCACTGATTTAAAAGTAGAACACATCTATCTATCTATCTATCTATCTATCTATCTATCTATCTACCTACCTACCTACCTACCTACCTACCTACCTACCTACCTACCTACCTACCTACCTACCAACCATACAACTTTGCTGAGGAAAAAAAGAGTCTTTCTTTGCCTATATCTAAACCTACTTAAAAACTGTCATATTCACTTCCTTATACCAGAATATTATATTCATGAAAGAATATGTTTTTTTAAATGCCTCTTAAAAAATGCCACTAAAAAAAAAGATTTCACCTTTTTTCAATGTGAAAAATGAAGCTGACTGGTGTTAGACCATCTTCTTTTTAATGTCTTTTCTCACATCTCTTAAAAGTACTCAATAGACCACAGGGACAATCAGTTTACTTCTTCAGAAATATTTATTAGACTGAGAAGAAAATGTCCACTTGACAAATTTTTAAGATGCAGTTGTCTCTGTTCCCAGGCAAGTTTAAATAATAGCAACTTATGAATAAAATTCTGCTGGTTTAGGTCCCTCCACTGATGAAAAGGCAAGTAGCAACCGTCTGTGATGCATTGTTGAATGTAAATTAAACATAATGCAAAATAAATCTTTAAGGCTATGCTTTCTGGGTTAGCCTGGGTGAATAAACATGTCATATGTTGCAGAGAATTCAGTCTCAAAAGATCTGACTCAAAATCAGGGCTCATTGTTTGACAGCAAGCAACAATACATTTGCGGACCTGATCTTGAAGGCCAAGGGATTTCCCACTTCACCAAATTTCCTTAAAAGTTGACCTGGTCTGCTCAGCTTAGGAGACATTGGCAGAGACACATGGGGAGCTCTCACGTTGCCTGTGTGCATTACGCCTGGCTCTGCTATGTAATGACTACACTACTCTCATTTTTCTAAGTTGTTGATTTGGATATACACAGTGAAAATATCCAAAGAATTTGGTAGTCCTTAGAAAGAGTGGACTTTGCTTGCCAAGATTAAGCATGATTTATGGTAATGTATATTAAAACTTTGACTCCTTCCACATTGTGTTAAACTCTTCAGCAGGTCTGTGTGATATATGTGTTGAACAATATGTATGGTTTAAACCACACCTCAGTTTTAAAGTCTGATACATCTGCATATCTCTGTTTATGGCTAACAAGAATAAACAACAAAGGGTCTGTCTGGGTATTCAAGGAGATGGCAAAGTCAATTCCTGTTAATGGATGTTGGAGGCTGGTATTTAATTCCTTGAACACTGCCTTCTTTTGACCTGTCTTGCAGAGATGTCTATCTTTTGTTCTGCCACTATTCCTCTCATACCCAAATAATCCATGTAGATCATTGCAAGTAAAGAGATTTTGCCTGTCCCTTCCATTGAGGAGACCACGCCTGTCTTAGAAACTTTCTAGAGGTTTCCATAGTGTCAAGTCCTTTTTGTATCCCTCTTCTAAGCCATTTGCCCAATGTTGGGTTTTAATGTATCTGTCCACCAGTCTTCCTAATATTGAAGATCAATTTATCCACTTCTGCTCTTGATCATCTCCACGACTGATATCATAGCACTGGCCACACAGGTTTTCCTACATAAATAAATCTGCAAAGCTGCTAACCTACTTTCATCCAAATCCTTTTCTGATGATCTCTTCTGGATGCTACAAATAATAAGCCAGGGATGACAGGGAGGCAGAATCGCAGTTGTAGATTGTTCATTTCCAAAAGGAAAACATGAAATGAAAGGGAAAACAAATATCCTGATAACTCCTCTTCCTCTCTTTTCTCAAACGTGTAGGTTTTCCTGGCATCAGATAAAATGGGCTCACAATGTCTATTTTGAATTTGATTTATACAATATAAAAAACAAAAAAAAATCACTGTAACCAACTGTATAAATAAAATTAACATTAAGTTATGGTTTGCTTTGCCTGTTGACTTCTTATACTTGAGTTCTTATATTTGTTGTTTACTGTTAAAATGCAAGACGTTTTCGTCCCAGTGATAGATACATATCCTTGTCTGACGCCTGTTCACAGGGACAAGGAAAACTAACAAGATGGCATTGGCATAACTAAACTTGACACCAAGATCCCTATGCTTGGCTTATTCTGAACTCCAGTGAGTGCAAATGTCTGCTTGTGTAACTCCAAGAGCTGTATTTGTGATATGAAGAGAAGGAACACTAAGCAATCTGGTTAGTAATTAACACTTCACTTTCATCACCTCTGAAACTCAGTGGGTTTAATTCTTTGGAAATTTGACTGAAATTGGCTTCCTTTATGATTGTAATTTCTGCTGAATAGTTAGTTTTCTAAGAATGCCCAGTGGACTTTTAAAAATTTTATTGTTAAAGATACTTGTCTCTTTTAAGCTATGTATTCCAAAGTGTTTTAGAAAGGAAGTTAATATCATTACCCCTATTGAAAAGCATTTTCTTTTGGCTGTCTTTCCTCCAGCCCCCCTAAAGAATATTTGGCTCATAATGTTTAATATTTTACATAATATTTTACTTATTTTCCTCTTGGCACTGAAACAACAGAGTCAAGTAGGAAATCTGGAATATGTTCCACATTTTTCCCTTCTGTCTGTGATCAGTAAGCTGCAAGAGATGAAAGGGATTGCGACTTGAATGCTTCCTTTCTGTATTTTTTTGAACCCTGAAAATAGTTCTGTATTCTTTTTCATTCATCCATTTTTCTGCTATCAACATAAATAAAACTGATTAGAAAAAATGGCAATTGTCTTCCAAAAAATTGATCACTGTTTTAGTGATTTTAAAAGAATTGACACAGGAAAAAGCAAGATGAATATTTTCATAGAAGTGTAATAGGCATGATATTTTTGACAGCACATAAATGTGAACTACATATCCTATGTGCCATAATATTACATGTGTATCTTAGGAGAGCAGTGTGCAGAACCAGACTCTGTTTCTTCTTGAATTTTTCTTATATTCTTCCCTCCTATATTCAGATTTTATATATTACTGGGGTCAATTAAGTAAATCAACACAAAGTACACACACTGACTACACACATCAGCGTCTATGATAAAGTATGATCATCCTGTCCGCTTGTAACTATCAACAAAAAATGACACAGACTTGAAGAATTATAATTTAAGTTTCATGTTGCATAGTTGTAGCTATATGGCAAGTACCAAACTGTGATCAGACAGCTGTGTACATAAATCAGATAAATGACTGAATTTACAGAGGCCTTATTAAATAAATATACAACATATATAATGAATTAGATTTCAGTGGTTTGGAATTTACTTTTTTACTTCAAGCAAAAATGCTTGCTTCAGAAATATAAAACACTCTGGAATTCAAATATATAGTGTACAAAAAATTTCAAAATACGACCGAAGCCTGGAGAAGGAACACTAAATGCACAACACATTTAGAATAAACTAAATAAATTTCATTACCTTTTTCACTTTTTCACAGTGTATGATATAAAATTTTCGTGCTGTTTTTTTTTCCATCCCCTTTCCTTATTTGCATACGAAATCAAAAAGGAAAAGGCAATTCAAATAGTTTTTCCTTTGTCTTACAACTGAAACTGCAAGAGCTCCATTTTAATCCCCTCTCTTACTTTAGTATAAACATATCATTTCCCTAAAATTGCTCAGAGATAATACCATGTGTATCTGCAGCCTGCCTGGCAACGTGCCACCTCCAGCGTAGTGCTGTGCAAAGGTCTGCATTGGTATTTGTCAGTCATTTCTTGGCGATTTATAACGAAGCTGAAGTCCTTCCTCCTCCCCTCCCCCATTCCCACTACTGCAGGAATTCGTGATGAATAGGATGGAAAATCCACAGCATGCGTATTAGTGAACAGGAGGCTGTGACTACAGTTTAAATCTGAACAGAAATCGAGAGGCCTCAGAGGAATTAAAAGGGTTTTAATTCATTTCAACTGACCAGCCCTGGTTTAACTACTCTACAGTTGTGAGCCTTTATCATCTAGGATATCTATTACACTCTACTAAGCATGAGAAAATATACATATTTTTCTTCTTTACAGGAAAATGATTGGCCTCCTTATTCACCTACATGTCAGGTCCTTTTGACTTACAAAACCTACAACTACATAATTCAGCTGAGGTTTAAAAGCAGAAAATATCTGTTGAGAATCCATGGAAAGTCATTATGCAGATACCGTGATATATGCTGGCTGTGTCTGACCAAAGAGCCAAAATTAAACATTATGTACATTGAGTCCTATAACACTTGGACAGCGCTCAGCCTCATACTGAGTGCTTCCCCTTAAGCCAAAGACATCTTCAGTAGAAGACTGGCTGGATGTCTAGACTGTGGAGCAGGTGCGTTCGGTGTGGCAGAGTGCCCTCCTGGTTCCTCAGATGTTCAGCTCTAATCTTCCCAGGAAAGAGGGAGAGATGCTGTGTTTCTAGGTCTTTCTCTCAGCAAGTGGAAAAGCACTGGGAGCAAAGGCTGGGACATTCTCCTGACCCTCTGAGACTGTGTCAAGATACTGCAAGAGACAAAATATAGTTTGGTGAACCTACAACTAGACATATGTCTTTCATTATAGCATATAAAATTTAATCTAGAACCAAGTAATAAAATCCACAAACCAACATGATTTAAGGCTTAAAAGGCTTTCTAGGCATTATATGTATTGTGACACAGAAAATAAAGTTTGGCAAAGACAACAGACACAAAACACAAATGAGAAAAACAAAGACTAACACCAACTACTCTTCCAACGTCATGTTTTTTACAGCCCTGTGTGTGGATAATAGCCAGGCCATTTGGAGTTCTTTAGCACTCAAATGTACCAATGTAGAATTGAAACAACAGTTATTATTATGGGAAATTATGGGATTATGGGAAATCTTGTGATGAAATATGCAGAACTCAAAAAGTATAGTCCTGCATATATTTGGCTAAGTGAATTTTAAACCCTCTTCATGGTTTAACGAAATAATTTTTTGGGGGTATTTACAGGATTTGGCAAGTCTGTTGGAGTCTCACCTCTGGCAGATGAAGTAGTTTGGTCTGTTATCACAATTGTAGCATCACAGAGGAGTGTTTCATTGCTTTCAGGAGCAATTTCTGACTACAAATATGAAACCAAGTCAATTCAGGCTGTCAGGATTCTGGGGTTCTACATCAGTGATGGATGGCTCCTGACTGCTGGTATTCACAAGTGTATTTTTTCTTCAGGCTTGGCTGGTTTAGTTCTATATTCCCAAATGCTAAGGGGTATTTTATATCCCTTTGCAGCTTACAGCAAGTCAAATAAATATCTTGAATTGGAGGTTGACCAAGTTCCTTGATTATCCAACAGTGAGGAAAGGAGCTTTCAACCTATCTAATCTATCTAGCTAATGTATGCCTAAAGTACTTCTCACATTTAGTGTTTCTCTTGAACTGGCAGTTGACCAACTTCCCTAAATGTCTTTGTACCAAAAAAAAGAAAAAGAAGACTTATCTTCATTATGTCCAAGGAATTAAAATATTATTATTTACTAAATAAGTACTAAAAAAGCCAAAGATCTATTAACAGCACTAGTGCCAGAGCAGCTGCTGCTGGGCATACAATATTAACGCACTTATGTTACTTCAGACTACAACTCTACCCCCACATTTCATCATTGTGCTGAATGTGGCAAAGCTATCCATGCAAACTTTGCTAACAGCATAGTATAAGTCTACAGGATCGTGGAAAAATCTCTTCTCACTGGGAACACAGGAATATGCTGTAGCAAATTTTTGACTGCAGTTTCTTCACCACTTGTATTCAGTCTCTAGTGTGTGCAAAGCAACACAATAACTTATGGGCCAGTGTCTCCAACCCATTTACCACTCATTGCCACTAGTTCAGTCATCAGTGAATGCTCACGTAACCAAACATGCTGTGTATTTAATGCACAGCTGTCTCTACCCCCCTGTCCTTAGAATTTATTCTGTCCAGGATGAGTCTGATACAGGAAAAATGTTAAGAAAACTACAGTAAAGCAAAACATTGTGAATGAAATATCTAGAGCATTTTTGTAAGCCTGCATATCACAGAATCACCAAGGTTGGAAAAGACCTCTAAGATCATCAAGTCCAATCACCAACCCAACACCACCATGCCCACTAAACCATGTCCTGAAGTGCCACATCCACATGTTTTTTGAACGCTTCCAGTGACGATGACTCTACCACCTCCCTGGGCAGCCTGTTCCAATGTACCACTCTCTCAGTAAAGAAATTTTTCCTAATACCTAGTCTAAACCTCCCCTGGCACAACTTGAGGCCATGTCCTCTCATTAAATCTAAATATGTGCATCTAAATCACATCACATCTAAATATGTGCAACAGTGTGTTTTCAAACAGTAGGAATAGGAAGATCAGTTAGGGCTACTGCCATCCTTGAGAACACCTTTTGTTTCTTCAACAAATAATACTTAATTGTGAATATAAAGAAGATCATTCAGGCAAATTTCTTAGCATACTTCTTAATAATCTGTCCCACTTTGTTTCAGACATAATAATAGACTATGTATTATGTGTTTGCACCTGACCTTTATCACTGATATTGATAGAAAAGATAGATAATGGTAGAGATAATATATAGGCCTGCTAGCATGGGTTTTCCCTCGAACTTTACCTATGTGAAAAGCATGGGGTACAAAACAACCTAAACCAACAAGTTTAATTACATATAAGAGAATAGCAAGTCCTTTAACCACTTGGTAGGAATGCAATGTCAAGAAACATTTTTACAGTATCATCTGTTCAAAAATATATTATCAGTGTTACAGTTAGATGAATGGTATAAAATGTTTAAAAATAACAGTCAGTCTTCAAATGATTTATCTTTGTCTGTTTTGTCTCGCTGAATACTACTGCAAATGATCCTGTCAAATACATGGACAGGAATATTTCTAAAAGAGTAACTGCTTAATCCGTTCAATAGTCTAGGTACTATCTGCTGTATTTCTGAAAATGAACATCATAAGAAAGGTCTAAATTGCATATGGACATTCTGTTGCAAGATAATTGTCAAATTATGTGAATCCAACTGCAACTGTTTGGATATTGGAAATGCAATAACAACTGTTTCATAGCAAAAGTTTGAAAGGGTCACAGCATTACGGCACTTCTGTGACTAATAATCACTCTTAGCTGGAGAGAAATTCCATTAAATCAGTGGTAAAAACATTGTAATAGAAAACATACATTTTCATTTGAATCAGTGTGAACATGATTAGGAGGCTCAAGTCAGTATTAGTTTATACTTACTTGCATGTCAAATCAGAGCATTACATAATTACTTGCTTATGCTCTTTTGTGCATGTTTGCCTACACAGACAGTAAATTTACTCTGCCTTCCCTTATAATAAATTCAACCCTGTTGTATTATGTTCTCTGGGTAACAAAAATACATTAGATTTATATCTATTCCCTCTACAAAGCAACACAGAAATTCCTAAAAATGCTGTCTTCTGGAAAGCCAGGCACTGGAAACTTCTATCAGAACTTTTATGTGCTTATTTTTATTATAATTTTTACTGGAAAGTTTGGATTTTATCAAAATGTTTCTTTTTAATTGAAAAAATAAATTACAGAATCATAGAATCACATGAGCTTGAAGGTGCCTTGGGAGATTTTCAGCCTTGGGAGATCTCCAGACCCTCCAGAAGCAGGGTCGATTACAGCAAGTTGCCCAGAGCTGTGTCCAGTTGGGTTTTGAGTACCTCTAAGGATGGAGACTCCACAGACTCTCTGGGCAACTTGTGCCAGTGCTTGGTCTCCTTCACTGTAGAAAAGCTTTTTCACATGCTTAAATGGAATTTCAGTTTGTGCCCATTGCCTCTTCTCCTGTCACTGGGCTACAGTGGGAAGAGTCTGTCTCCGTCTTTCTCATCCCCCTCCTGCAGCCAGGTTTTTGCACACACTGATCAGATTCCCCTGAGCCTTCTATGCTCTGGGTTGAACAAACCCATCTCTCTCAGCCTTTTCTTATATGACAGATGCTCCATCCCTTCATCATCTTTGTTGCCCTCCAGTAAGTTCATGGCTGTCTTGTACCGAGGAGCCCAGAACTAGATCCCCAGGTCCTCTGCAGAGCTGTTTCCCAGTTTGTTACGCGTCAGTGTTTACTAGAGCACTATGAGAAATGAAATATTATCATTGACTATTCAACCTGCAGCAGATTTGGAAATGTTATTCCGAGATGACTTTCTGTTCAAATGCATTGGTCAGAACTTAACATGGGCATAAAGAAACTGCTATGGGTAGCTTGAAAATGAAACTAAAAATAAATTAAAAGAACTGCTCAAGTAAACTGTGTCTACAAAAAAATTAACTATTGGCCTTATATATCTTCTTCATATTTAACCTACAAAAGTTATTTGAAGCTGGGTTGTCAAAAGGTTTGTGATGATAAAAAAAACATCGGTGTAGCTCTACTGTTATTCTCTTCTTTAGGCCAGACAAATATTAATTTTCTAATAAGTTTTATTAATAACCAGAATTTGCATGTGGCAACTACTAGTAGTGCTATGCCTAAGTCTCAGAAATCAACAGTTAGATTCACCTCATCCATCTTGACAGGAAATTGGACATATGCACCCCAGGATCGCTTTATAATCAGTGAAGGGAGATAGGCTGCGAGAGTTTATTGCCCTCTTTAATAAAATGAAATAAAAATTGAGATATCAACTTAGAAGTCTTGGAGCCAGTATTAGAAAATGAGTAATTTATTTTCTGGTTTAAAATAATATTTTAATATTTGTATATCCTCAGATGTACATTTATATATTTGATAATGTTCACATTTAGGTACACAGATCCCACTTCAACCACTGGAGTAAAATTCACACCCTTTGGGTGGATATATTTTCTTTACATCCTTCACAAACTGGGGAACCATACTGGCCAAAAGGAACAGCTATTCTGGCCCAGTGTGGGGCAGTCTGGTCTGTCGTGATTCCTGCAGCAGGTTTCACTGACGTTTGTAGTATTTAAAGTACTGCTGACTAAAAGAATGTGGTAGCACCATGAGCTCCTCTCTCTCCT
>NW_010527222.1:44788-48348 GCF_000687285.1 Phaethon lepturus
GGCATGCTCAGAACAGACCTTGGAAACAAAAATCCAAGCTTAGGTTTATTGGCACATAAACAGATTTACACCAAGGTCAGCAAAACTGGAAACTTTGCTATTTAGCAAAGTAACTTCCTTGTCAAAAACCTGGACACCAGGCAACTAGGTGCCTTGATGAGATGGCAGAAAAGGGCATACTCTTTGCCACAGGTACTTGAACTCTGCCTTCATTTTATCTGTCTTTGTTCCTCTCACTAAATTAGCATTACGATTTTTAGCCTGATGGCACTACTTCAAACTCCTGAGATGAAGAACAAGTCACTTACCGAACAAGAGGTCTGTAATATGAACAGTGATACATAGGCTGTGCAGCCCGACTCTCAGCCTGACATTCTTTGTGGTGTTTGTCAAAAGCACAGGTTTCTCAGCTGAAAGCATGATTTCGGAGGGTAGATGTAGCAAAAACACTTGACCTGTGAACCTATTCTGCTTTTTGGCAGAAAAAGATAAATAGTAATTTTCCAATTATCTCAAAGTAGGAATACAAAGACAACATATTTGAGAAACAGAAACAGTAACAGGTCATAAAGCAAGTAAATCTTAAACAGGAAACTGTGGAAGAAAGTAGCAGTTCACAGAAGAGAGCTGGAAAGAGAGAGAAGACACACTGTGCCACAGACTGGTGAGAAACGATCATAATGTTGATTGTGGGAAAAGCTAATGAGGCCAGCTTGGTTGTTGATCTTCCTTTGACTAAAACGAGAGCTATATACAGACAAAGGAGGCACAATCAAGCTGATTTAAAACATCTTAAGAACCTTCATGATGAAATATAAGGCAGGTGAGATGGAATAGGTCTGTCCATGCTCAGGTTCTGGAAGAGCAGCACTCTGAGTCTGGAGCCAACATTTTCTGCTCTGTGTCTTGCCCCAGGGAAGTGATGTAGGACACTAGGACAGGAGGTGTTGGCACTAAGGGAGCGTCTTTCTCAGGTAAGAAGGTCTGGCTCATGTTTGGACAATCATCTGCTCATGGAATCCCAAATTATACCTGGCAGCAGATATTCACAGAAATCTCCTGCAAAAAAGCTTTTGTCTAAAGCTTATTGAGGCCAGTGAAAACTTTTCTGAACTTAAGTTCTTGCCTAAAAACATCCAGTCCCTACCTTAACTCATCCCAGTCTTGTCACCACTAGCAGCCATGTATAGTTCCCTGTGTGTTTTCCCACATTTTCTCAATGGATGTATAATTTTTACCACCTTTATTTAGAAATCTGTCACCTTGTCCTCATTCAAATGCTTTCTAAAGCACTACTTCTCTTTAAACACATAGAACTGAATTTAAGAGATTAAAAAACTTGTCAAACCCAACATTGCTAGCCTTAGTGTTTTCTACTGGGTCCAATCCACTGTGTATCTGAGTTAGAAAGTAGAGGCAGGGAACATCTTTATTGCTGTATTGTATTAGGTAGGGATACAGTTAGTATTACATAACTTACAGTCAATAAAGTTTGAGAGGCCACTTTTACACCTGTCCATCTTCTATATTGTATAATGTTGACATCCTCCTTTCTCTCCCAAAAACAATGATCTCCTGTAGCTCATGCAAGTTTGTTTTTCCCCTGTTACAAAATGGTTATCCACTTTTTGCTTCTTGCTGAGCCTTAGTATGGTTTCTTTAATTGAAATCAAATGTGCATGCTGCATTTTTCAACACAATTAAAGACTAGATCCTGATAGAAAAATAACATTAAAATGCATTAATTGTTGGTACTAGTTTGATACCAGATACAAAGAATCTGTTTTTAATTAAGTGTCCCTCTGGTGAAAATGTTGTGTTATAAAAATGACAACTCAGCATGTATATGAATACTGCATTATAACGTCTATGTCATGTTTGCATAGTTTACTGTTTTATGAAATGTATTGCTGTGCTCTGCCCTACTGGAATTGAATTAAATTATGAAACTCAAGCTGGCACAGAAATAATGGACTGAGGATGTATACAGCATTAGATTCTTCCCACTCCTCCTAATAACAAATAAACCAAAATGTCATCTGGTTTCATTTTTTTGGAGGAAGTAGAGTGGTATAGAAAAGTCAGGAGGGGTGCTTTCATACTTTTTAATACTTGTGTTGCAAGATGATGTAAAACTCTGAAATAACTTTTGCGTGGCTGGAGGAACACTCAGAGGAAAGTTCTTCAAACATAATGAACAAGATCTTTTTTGTTATGATTTTATTTTTAGAAAAAATTATACTGTGGAACTGTCAGTGCCGCTGTGACAGTATAATTCAGGACAGAAAACATACGAAATATATCTCTCTTTCAAAACTGAGACTGAGCTCTTAAGATCAGTAAAGCCCTATGAGACTTTTCACAGCAGGGTGTCCCAGCTATTTCGAAAGAGAGGGATTTTCTGTTTACCTGCTGTCCTCCCTCATCTCTCCTAGCCAGCATGTTCTGCTTTTCGTTTCATCAGCCGCTGCACGTGAAATGATTCTTGAACTTCTCAACCTAGTTTTGGATTCTTCCGCTGATTTAGGCAAGGGAAGAAGACCTAATTGAAAACTTATTGTTTAATGTGTGACGATGTGATGTTTAACAGCCATTGCTGTGGTATTTAAGAGTGAGTGAAGTGTTTCACTTATCTGACGGGGCTTTTGGAACCTCTGTGTTTGGGAAATACTGAAATAAAGGTGCTTAATATGCATGACTTTCTTTTTCATCCTGGAAAAAGCAGTTATAAGTTTCTTGGAAACATTTAGATAATATTTCAAGTGATGTAAAAGATAGGCAAAGTTGCATGTCAGATTTAAATTGCTTAGAAAAGTTGTATGACTCGGCAGAAATATTTACGTTCTTATAAATAAAGCATTTTTTTAATCATTGATCATTTTGTGGTTAACTAAAATGAATTTAACTTACCAATCATCTGTGTAGGAAATTTATTAAAACAGGTGTAAGACAAAACTGTCACAGATTTTTTCCTTACTTTTTCCCAATTAAACACAGCATGTTTGATCAAATGGGTTCCTTTTTTCTTTGGGAAAAAAATCCACAGCTGTGAAAGAATCACGGGGAGAAGAAATGTCCTTATCATTCTCTTAAAAGTTTAGCCCATATTTCCACCATCGGAATGAACATCTACAGAATTTGGCAAACTACAGCATCACAGAATCGCTAAGGTTGGAAAGGACCTTCAAGATAATCAAGTCCAACCATTAATCCAGTACCACCATGTCCCCTAAACCATGTCCTGAAGTGCCATATCCACATGTTTTTTGAACGCTCCCAGAGATGGTGACTCCACCACCTCCCTGGGCAGCCTGTTCCAATGCCTGACCACCCTCTCAGTGAAGAAATTTTTCCTAATATCCAATCTAAACCTCCCCTGGCGCAACTTGAGGCCATTTCCTCTTGTCCTATCACTAGTTACTTGGGAGAAGAGACCAACACCCTCGTCGCCACAACCCCCTTTCAGGCAGTTGTAGAGAGTGATAAGTTCTCCCCTCAGCCTCCCTTTCTCCAGACTGAACAAACCCATTTCCCTCAGCCCCTCCTCATAAGACTTGTGC
>NW_010527223.1:0-1676 GCF_000687285.1 Phaethon lepturus
TTAATGATTCTGTGATTCTGTGATTCTCTATTTGTTCTTTGCTCAGTACTTACTTTCTAAGGATTTTCCTGAACATAGACTGAAGCAGATTCCCCAAGCTTTCTCCACTTGCTATGGGGCATGCTGCCCAGGAGCTGCCAGCTCTGAGCTATGGGCACTGCTGTATGGACATATAGGCATTTTCAGAGCAACCTACCAACCAGGAGAGTTTCAGACTTGATATGAAGAAGCATTTCTTTACCGAGAGGAGGGTAAGACACTGGAACAGGCTTCCTATAGAGGTGGTCGATGTCCCAAGCCTGTCATTTGGACAATGCCCTTAATAACACGCTTTAACTTTTGCTCAACCCTGAAGTGGTCAAGCAGTTGGACTAAGTGATCATTGTAGGTCCCTTCCAACTGAAAAATACTCTGTTCTGTTCTGTTCTGTTCTATTCTATGAAGTAAAATACACAGGAAAACAGCACAATGTTTACCATCAGCTCGCTCAGTTAGTGAGAGGTGTGTAGGCTTCTCTTACTGCCTGGGATTATGATCCATAAGCCTGGAGCTAAATGTTTCTACCTCATTTGCAAAAAGAAAAGCAAGGGAGGTTCCACCTCACAGGATCTGATAATCCAATTAGAGCAACCCTGCAATGTCAATTCAAACCGCTCTTCTGGATGATTTGATTTTTGCCTCTTCTATGCTGGGGATCCCTCCTGTGGGAGCTATCCATTGTGCATATAGCATTAAACATTTAGCAGGGACTGAGGCTTCAGCTACCTAGATCTCAGCTGAGTGCACTTACCAGAGGTGTATAGACTCAGTCAGACCAATTAATATTTAACCTAGAATTGACCTGAATGGAAGCTAGCCGAATAGCTCCAACAGGAGGAATGCCCATGGAGAATGGCTGATAGCCTGGCGTGCCAAGTCATTTTGCTGGTACATGAGACACCAAAGCCTGCTTCAAAAATAGAAATTTGAGTCAGGACTTCCCCTTTCCCAGAAACCACTAGATCATTTTGGGAGCCAAGGACTGTAGTCTATAGGCTACAAGTGATCTTTCCATCCCTAATACCTCAGGTCACATTGTTAAAAAATGTGTGGGAATGGCTATTCTGAGAAAAGGGCCTGCGTGAGGCGATGGAGTATCTGCACCCAAGTTCACTCTCCCCTTCCACATTTTGGATACCTAGCCCTGCTGTGCAGTCCAGACCAGCCCTCTGCTCAACAAATGAGCAAATGAATTGGACAAAAGTCAGGTTCTTGCCTCAGCAATGATGCATTTCCCCAAGGTTTCTGATGCTGTCAGTCATTTCAAGATTACAGGTTTTCAGGACAAAGGAGTTGGATGAATATGGCATCAGTGTAAAAAGGTCGGTGTCCGCTCCCTGCTGTATTGTTGCAGTGACAGATACGCACTTCTGCCATAAGAAGAGTTACAGAAACAGACAGCTCGTGCTGACAGGACAATACATATATTTTGTGAGAGAAGGGAAAAGTACTAGAAAAAATGGTCCTGATATTTCTTTAAATTTGAGTGATTACACAGATAATCCCGTGTCTCTTCGAATCACAGTTTACAGGTCTTCACTGAATTATTTAATTATCAGCAGGCACTGTGTTGTCCTAGCATCCTGATGGGCATTTTCTTCCTGGCATATCACAGAATTACAGAATCACAGAATCAC
>NW_010527224.1:0-12465 GCF_000687285.1 Phaethon lepturus
ATTATAAATAAATATTTTATTATTTTCAGTCCATGAAACTATCCCTAGATAGACTTTTTATCTTCATTTTTGCAAGAAAAATATGCTTTTATATTCGTGTTTTCATGGGACAGGAAAATTGTTTTCTGTGCAACTGTATACTTCAGGTTGACAGCTGCATTTTTCATGGATATGAGCACTCAACCTGAGGTTGTCACTCAAGCAGCTTGAGCTGATCTCATGAAGGTCTTTGGAAATGACCAGTGCTACCTTGAAATTGTCCTGAAGAGAGAAGAGCCCCAGGACAGCAAACACTTCAGGGCCATGTTGCCATGCATTTGCTCTGTTCTGACCCTAAAAGAGCTTTGGATCATTAGTTTTATCGTTCTTGCATGCAGCAAGACAGAATTAATGGACTCCAAGGTGTTGATAGAAGCTCATACCGTTGGTACATTGCAGGAGGCAGAACTGGATCCTGCTTCTCCTGTGGGGTATGGTTGCCCACTGCTCCAAATCTTACAAGTGTCAAAGTCAGAATGAAAACTGCTGCAGAGCTCTGGAAAGGTGAGCTATAATCTCCCGTCAACCCATGTGTGAAGGGAGGGCTGGCACAAGGTTTTCTGTCCTTATAGGTTATGGATCTTTTTCCCCGGTGTCCAGATTTGAGAGCTCAGTTTTAAACTCCTTGAGGTATGAAGGGACCCATGGGGTTTTTTATTTTAAAATAAAAAAAACCCAAACAAAACCAAAACCAACAAACTTGTCTTGTTGAGTCAATGACACCTAAGGGGCAGTCGATAGAATTTGCATTTACAGCAAAATAAGGCAGAGTCTCTCTGGGGAAAAGGGAAACCTGCTTTCTCTCTCAGTATGTTTTTATAGAGCTCAGACTTACATCGCCTCAATGCATAATTGTGCTTCAATTTGGGGTTTTCCACAGCGAAAAAGCAACCCCCCAAATCTTGTACACCCTGTGAAGCTGAAGGCAAGAAATGTGAGTCAGCCATGCAGTTGCAAGGCCTTATAACTAACCTACACATGTAACTTGCTCTCTTTCACATACCTCATCAATCTGGAAGCTACACTCCCCATATGTCTCTTCTGCCAATTCGTTTTAACTGTCAAAGAGGTTGTTTTCAAAGGACTCAAGTGACAGCTCAGAAATCCATCTTGGTGGATTGGCAGGGCCTGGGAACTGTGTCTCTGAACTGTACAGAGGTCAGCTGTTTAATTTCATAGGGGTTCCCATGATTTATACATGCTCAGCTCTCGATAGAGGACAGCCCATGCTTCCTCCGTTCGTCAGGAGGCAATGCCTGTCTAGGGATTGCTCCCTTCTGCATAGCGTGCACAATTGCAAAGCACAATGCCAGTGCTCAAATAGATCAATACACTATTATTATTCTTATATCAAAAGGGGCAGGAGGTAGGTGTCCTGTGAACACAACATCTGATAAAAGGACTTGCCTTGTCACACGTTCGCTGGAACCCCTTCTGGCTGGTGGTTTGAGCAGCATCAATGGGCACAGGTAAAATCAGACCTTGGCAAAGGAACTCCTTTGGTGAGATGTACAAGGGAGAAGGAGGGAATTCACCGGGAATTTCTGGTGAGCAATAGCAATGTTTTACAGCACTAAAAACTTTCAAGATATTCGGGTATGTTTATTTTCTGGACAAAGAAGGGAAATTTTAGAAGGACACCGAGGAAGTGGTTTGCCCAGCTCACTCAGTTTCAAAGGAAAGAATTGAGATTTCTGGGTTAACAGCCCTGCCTTGCTCCACGAAGTGTGATACCTTTGTCATTCCCATGTTCCTTCACCCATCCAACATACTCACAGTACCAGTCAGGAGAATTCAAAGGTAGCTTGCAAAGTTGGCCTGGAAATACCATGAGAACAAAAAAAGGTTGTCTAGGACACGCTAAGAAATTTACACTTGAGATCTGCAGAATGATTCCATCCCAGAAATGCTCAGACCTTTGACAAATTTTGGGGTGTTCTTATTTTTTGCTTTCTGCTTAATCCCATTCACTGTGATCTCGTGTGCTGGGATACCCAAAGTCCTGAGGACAGCCCTATGCATCCTGTCCTAAGTCTTGCAGAGTAGAGCACCAGACTGTAAACACCTCACCCACACCATCTCTGTAAACCTCGTACGTTGTCTATCTTTCTGTGCCACACATAATTGCAGCGCTGGTAGCATCAGCCTCCTGGCGTGAGTCCATACGTTGAGCGATTATTCGCTTCAATCCAGACTGATAGAAGGCTTCATGCCTTGGCAAAATGACTAAACTATCTATATATCCATGCTCTTTTTATGACTTGGAAAGCTAAACTGCTTTCTGTCTTGATTATTTGCCTTTGAGAAACTTGCAAAATAAAAGGCAACAATATAAATGGAACCAATATGTTGAAGTCCCCCATCTCTAGCTGATTTCACAAGCAACTCCCTATTCTCCCTGTTATTGGCAGACATTTTTTTTTGCACCTGTCTAGCTTGCCTCTCTCTTATATTTTCTAAAAGACCTGCCAGTGTTTGTAGCAGATCAAAGAGAAATGAGCCAGCCCAGACAATATTTGCCTTGTGACGCAGCTAAGTCACGTATGCGCTGATAAAGGCAAACCTTCCCTTGCCTTTTCCCTGAAGCTGTTAGTGATTTGGATGCTCCATTTGAACTTCCTGAAGTAACCCAGGCAGCAAAGGCCCAAACATCTCACAATAACTGTTTGCACAAGATGGACGATGGGTCACAAATACAGTTTCATCAGTCTCAAGTGACCTTCTGCACCATTCATGGGCCCTTTACTGTCTTTGTGCTGACTTCCCAGGACTTTGGAAGGGCATATGGCTCTTGGTGAGCACTCTCCCAGCATGTCCATCAGCAACCTGAAACCAGCACCGGGTGATGAGACCACTCTTAATTTCTCTCCCACTGTCTAAGCGTCACTATCCGGTAAGGACTAAGCAGCAGTGAGCCCAGATACCTGTCAGATGTTGGTGCATTCGTTTTCATTACACCTAAATAACTGTTCTCCATAGCTGAACGCTGTGACACTGGAGAAAGAAGGAAGACTTGTGCCTCTGCCTCCTATTGCATCTCTCTCACGTGGGTACCCTACCCTCATATTCATTGCAAAGAGCACCCGCACCAAAAGGTGGTGCTCTGGGTAAATGGTTGTTCATGTCATGGTTGCTGGTTAGGAGGTTGTGGAGTGAGTCCTGCCTTCATGGCTTTGCACTGTCCTTGTGCACCCTCTAAATTCATTAACCATGACAATAGCAACAGTCAGCAAATGCCACCACATATTTATGTTATGTTTATGAAGAGCCATAACCATCTTCTTCTCTTCCAGCTCCAAGCATTTCCTTTTCCCATTTGTAGGTGGTCCAAGTACAGCTTTATATGTGTTTTAACAACCCAAGAACATCTGTAAAATGTTTATGCCATGCTTGGAAACAGAGGAAAGGAGAAGCCTGAAAAATAAAGACTTCTCAATGTGATTTCAGGATGCCCTATATTTCGTCAGAGCCTCCTGGGCTTGCTTTGGAGAGGTTTAGCAAGATCAGCCACCCCACACCAGAATGTATCCTGGCATGGAAGAATATTCCTGAAAACAAATCTTATTCCTGTGCATAGTGTCGGATGCAAAGTGATAGGCAGGAAACATCCTTCCTCTATGTTCTTGGTGCAGATGCAGGTGATTTTTCTTTGAAAAAAATAGGTTCAAGGCAAAGAACAAAGTTGAGCTGGGCAGTGTTCCCTCTTACTCTGCCAGCTCGCCCTGCGCCAAGCACAGCGATTCCTGGCTATCTCAGGAGCTGAGATGCAATTGTAAACCAAAAGCATAAACCTAGAGTGAGGTACGCCTAATAAGTCATTTCATATACTATCTCAGCAGCGTGGTCAGTAAAATACAAAAGCAGCTACCTTTCCCCTAGTCCATGCACCCCCGGTGGAGGAGTGCAGTGTGAAAGCCTACAAAGATTTACATACGGATGGCATACGGTTTGCTATTTCACAAGCAGCAGCTGAATGCTGTATTTCCAACAAATTTCAGCTGGACAGGCAGCAAGTAATAGAGGTGGGATAAAAGATGCCGGTCTGTTTTTCCTGCATTCCCAAAGTAGCACGCCTCGTTGCAGAGGCAGCTCTGCAGCGTGTCAAAAGCGGTGTGCAATCCTTTCACCAAAATGCCACCGGCTATAAAATCCTTCTCTCTGTCTCATAAAAGAAATGGAAGAGACCTCCACTGCCTTTTGTAAATGGCAGCCCCCCATCAAACGCAGAGACGGGGGACGGGCCAGAAGACGCTGCTCATTTTGTGCATAAACAGAGGTAAAACGAAGTCAGTGAAGACAACTTTGACGATCCTGAACTAAAAGCAGCGGAGCCAAATGCAAGATTATGTTTGATCCAAATTTATGAGTTTATTCACACTGAGAGGCATTTCGTACTCAAAATTTGAGAAAGTAATCCACAGCAAACAGCCACAAAGTAGAATGAAATATATAGCGTAGGATTATTCAGCAGCTGTCAATTTGACTTTTGTTTATGGAACCAGTATCTTATAGGAATTACCCAAATCCACAGAGTTCATTATTATTATTAATGGCATTAAGCATTGCATACTGTACTTTGCAGATTGTAAAACTGGCACTTTACCAACCAGTTACCTACTGGAACGCTCATTAGAACACAGGACTAATTTACTTCCTTGGAAAAGTGCTCAGGCAAGTGAGTTTTCAGACAGCAGGATAAAAAATAAATGGATCACATTAAACAAAATGTTCCTGTTTGTCCAAAGCAAGCATCTTTTTGGATTCCTTTGGATTCCTGCAACTGCAAAGTGAAGGAAAAATTGTGGTTTGGGGTTCAGCCTGTTTTGGGAGGGAGCCCACAAACTGTCATGAAAACACTACATCACAGCAAAGCTCCCATCTCTTCCTTCTCTCTCTCTCTAAGCTATATTATAGATTTTGTGTTCATGAAATGAAATTAAAGATGAAGACAAAGAGCTGTCTTAAAACCTCCAACCCCACAGAAGGCAAAGAAAATAAAATCCCTTGTTACGTGTTCGCTCCACTTTCCTCAAAAGCTGTGGGGTCTGGCTCACAGCTTTTGAATGTTTGGGGTCGGTGGGACTGAATAGCCTGTGGACAGGCAGAAACTGAGCCCACACAGAGCTGACACAGGAACCCAGAACCAGAGACAAGGGCCAGCCTCGTCGGTGCTTCAGGGTGCTGCTGGCTCACATGGGGGAGAGGCCTCTCGCATCCTATGCCCTCCCCTCCCCTGCTCAGCCAGTGCCAACTTCCCGTTGTTTTCCAGCAAAATCAGACAAGCGGTTACGTTCAATGACAATGATGTGATGCCGTCTCTCCGCCCCATCCAGCTGGGATCTCTCTCCTTGTAATACCGTTCTGGCAGCCAAGTGCTGAATGTCTCCAAGGAAGAGATTTAAGCCAACAAGGTGGCAAAGTGGCTTAAACCTACCTCTCGGTGAGCTAAGAGCCCGCACAACGTCTGTTCTGGCTTAACTGATGGGCAGGAACTCCTTAAGCAGCCATAACTTGCGCAGGGGCCCTCGGTTTTATTGCTCTTCTACTTCCAACATCCCTTTGCCTCTGATGCCTGCCCTGTCTGCCTCTGCATGTGGGAATCATGTTTTCCTACGTGTCTCTGCAAAGTGTCTAGCTCTCTGCTGGTGACTTGGTCTGTAATACACGGTGAACTTCAGGCCAGCAGAACCATCAGTGCAGCCACGGCTTTATTTGCATTAACGTTAAATAGTGTGTACAAAAGCAAAAGGAAGCCTGCATATAATAACAACCTTTTTTTTTTTTTCCAAAAGGTTAAATTAGTATACATGGTATGGAATCTCCACGGTTTTCACTTTATCTGCCACAGAGCTTGAACTTTAGTCTTCTGGTCCAAAGGGAGAAAAATCAATAGTATCATACTGATGCACAAGAAACTTTATTAAAGTAGCCATGGGCATCTCCGCAACCTTGCCCTATCAAGCTGGCTTGCTAATTGGTTTGCAACAGTGGGGCTGCCATGAAAATTACCCAGGTCTGTCTTGTGAAAATCTGGCTCTATCAGCATCAAGAACACAAACAGCCAGGGAAGCGGTCAAAGGTCGCTCCCTCGTTGTTGGGAACGGAAAATGAAGCTTGTTAACATTCTGCTGCTGCTTCTTCTAAGGAGAAAAAGCCACATCAGTGCTGCGGGGAGCTGTCCTCCGGAGGACTGAACAAAGATGATCAAGCCTCTCTCTGCTCACTTCCACTCACCCATCAGGCTTTCATTGATGGGGAAGCCTGAAAGAAACCTGCCAGAAGTGTCATTTCATACCTGCCTGAAGTCTTTAGTTGGGAGTGCTCCCCTTGTTTGTCCATCACAACGCAGTCTCTCTCCCTTTTAGACAGAGCCTCTCCTCTTTGCTGTGCCCTGGTTTGTCGCTGTGCTAAACCAAAGCCGAATTCAAAATGTCCTGAAAAAACATCAGTGTGTCTGGCCAATAATGAATTAAAACGGTGCAAAGTTTTTGCAAGACATGCCAGTTATAGACAGAAGAGAGGAGAGCCACAGTCTCTAAATCCCCCCCACCACCAAGCTCCAATCCAGAAAGCAAGAAAGGCTTTCGGTGGTCGCATGGGTTTACACTTACATCTCTAAGGCAAAAATGTGACTTGAAGAATGATGTTGCCTGAGTGAGCCTGGGCCAACAAGGAGCTATAGCAGACCCCAGTGCATCTGTGTAAGGAGCAGCCACTGCTGAGAAGGTTCAGTTCACATCAGGGGTGTTAGCTACACGAAATTAGTACTGACTTGCTCCCTGGTTTGCACCAGAGATTTTCACAGGATTCTGCGATAGAAAAAAGCCCCTGACACCTTGCTCAATCCATCTAACAGACCAGAAGGACAGTAGAAGGTGTTCAAACGTACTTTTTTTTTTTTCCTTTCAGTTCTTCAATTCAGGATGTGACCCAGAAAATAAATAAATCAGTTTTAGCCAGTAACGACAACAAGGAACTTAAACAGCCAGGCGCTGCACAAGCAGTGAAAACGGGTCTGTCCTTGTCTCCAAGAAATTGAGATCTAAGTAGGAGTTCTCTGTTGCATTTGCAGTCTTCCATAGTGAAAACTTTATGAGGACCAGCCACAACTCAGACACAAACTGTTCTCTATGGCCTAAAGTGTTATCAATGCAATTTCAAACACACAGAAAATAAATATGGTTTACAGCCACTTTTGGACCAGGCAAGTGCCTGTTCAATCTCCTGACCATCTTATTCTAATGATGGGGTCTTGATAACTTGGAGGCCTTCCCTGTTTGTGTGAGCATGTAGGCACCATGGACTGCTAGGATCTCCCTCCCATGACCCTGGACGTGGAGCCTGGCCATTCTTAGCAGCTCTCTGTAAACCACATGTCCCCACACAGAAGTTCTCAAGGTTAAACTGCCTTTAGGGCTGATGTGTGGCCTTCCTGTACCAAAATATCTAGCTCATGGTCTTAAACTGAGCTAACTGCTTTTCTTGGTATAGGAGAAGACTATACCTCAGAAGACAGACTCAAGACGCTGAAGACTAACTCAAAAATTTCTGACTGTGTTGTTTCTGCTACTGCTAAAAAAAGAGGTAGACAATTTGTCACAGAAAGCATATGGAGGAATCACGGAAGGAATAAAGCCAAAATTGCACCTTTTTTTGTTTACAGTTTATTATGATGATATTTTTAATTTCTCCAGCCAGCTCTCTGGGGATGTTTTCAGCTTTTCCATATTGCATTGAAAGGAAGTTAATTTAGGGATCAGCCATGCCAAATCTTCTATCTTGGCCCGTCCAAAATATTAAACTTCTAAGGGGTCAGTTAATTAGGAAAAAAAAAAACCCAAAACAACTAAGAACGTGTGAAATCTGGCTTCAACATGAAGTTTGATGTATAATCTTCTTCCTTAATGTGGAGTGGTTGCATAAAACTATGAGAGTCTCATCTGCTTGTCCTATTCACTTTCCCATTAGCCTACTTACACCAATAGATCATCTTAAATTTTCAGAAAGAAGAAGAAAGATGAATTTTATGTCATCATTAAAAAAATAAATCTGTTTCTAAGGGGAAAAGCAGTTTCTTTTTTTCAGGTGGAATGGAGGGCACTGGACAGGAAAACGAATTGATTCAGAAAGCCACTGAACTCGACGAATAGCTCAAATCTCTCCAAACTGGTAATGATTTGCAATAGTTTGTTATGCTACCAGAATCTGCTAAAATTTCTCTTCCTCTACCTCACACATAGATGCACACGCTTTAGATACAATATTAAAGATATTCTTGACTAGTAAAGATCCTGTCAAAGTATGCTAATCAAATCCAGCTTGGATTTCATGCTTACTTTTCTGATCATCCCAATTGTAAAGCTAAGCTGTAATTAATACATAAGAGGGCGGTGATTATACAGTATTAGGCTGAACATATAGAGTGAACATACAACGTTAGATTGCATTTCACTAGATCAGATACCATAAAGAAATAAGATCAACTCACAAGGTCTGGTGTTAGCAGGCTGCTGACATATCTCAATGACAATCTTGAGCTCTTGCATTGATCTCCTGCTCCTGGTGACATCTTTTGCATCTGCATGTGCGTATGCTTATACGTGTACGTGCAGACTTTTTCTTTTTGATTTTTTGGAAATCGAATTTTAAGCTACATCACCCAGGGAACCATTAGTATTTCTTTGGAAATTGGCCTGAGAGATGACTGATGTGTCTCCAGCAAGCAGACCTGCGAGCTGTGCTCCCTCCCTGCCCGCTCAGGGACAGCCCGCAAGAAGGGAAGAACATGTAAAGGAATGAACAGTGCAGCCTTAGCTGGCACCCTACTTCCAGAGGTACATAAAAACTAGAGGAGTCCCTTCAGACAGCTTGTCAAAGACCTGCTAAGGTCTTCTTTGTATCCCCCTGCCAGCAGAAAAAAGAATTCCGTAGTCTGAAATACTTAGAACTAGAAGAAAGGACATACGATTCCAAGCAAAGTCCTGGGATCCATCATTCAGCTTTATAGCATAGAAAATCACACTAACTGTGATAAATAGTGAAAAGTTAAGGTGAGGAAAAAGAAGCCTTCTATGATCCTGAACCTGCTTGTGGTTTCTATGGGGTAAATCCAGAGCCATTGTAAAAACAAGAAACAACATAGGTCCAGACCTTCAAAGTCAACTTGGCACCATAAAAGTTTAAGCAGTTCATCCTTTGAACAGTGCTATGCCTCAAAACATATTTTATTAAAAAAAAAAAAAAAAAACGGACAAGGAAAGGAAGGTTCAGCTCTAAAGAGAGCTTTACCCGGCATGCGGGAACCAATTGCATTTTGCTGCAGAAGCGCCCATGAGCAACCCTCCCGCGTCGAGCACGGCCGCGCCGCGGCTGTGGCATGCCATTTCCCCGCGCCGCAACGAGATCGTATGTGAAAGCCTAAATTATGCAAATGAAAAGGCTCCACTAATACTGTTGAAATATTCCTGGAGTGCACACTTGACAACCTCAAAGTACATTTCACACCACTAATGACTTCATCACTAACACAATTGTCATGAGTCAAGCAGTTTCCATAGCAACGCCCTAGTACAGCTGTTTACCCATATAAAGTACTGCACCTACTTAGTTACATATACAGACAGATCACTAGATTCCTAGGTACTGAAATTGAAATAATTCAATTTTCAGTGTCTCTCTTTATGAAGTGATTCTGCCAGCTATAGGTATTAGCATATCAATGTGACTTTGACAGGGTCTGCTGCAAAAGACATATTTTGCAGGCACTTCATGTCAATTAGAGCCCTAACTGTTTCATGGAATAATCATTCCTGCCAGATTAAGGTCAGGCTGCAAGGTAATTTAATTGGTGCCATTATATCTAGGGGGAAAAAATGCTCTAATAAAGTGCATACACTGTAGCTGCCAGTGAGGATGTGCTATGCAACATGAAAGGGATCGCCTTCCTAAAGTGTACGGGTAAACCATTTAGAGAGGAAGAAATAAGATGGAAACGCTTCAGATGCTTTGTTTCCAACAAAATTCCAGTGTGTTTGACCAAGGGGGGAATTTTATTTCACTTGAAGTGGTGCTATTCACAAGGGAGGAAGCACTGAAGAAAAATAAATAAGAATAAGGAAAAAAAAATCCCCGCACTCTATGTACGTCTTCTTATCTCCTGTGGAATGATAAACATTTTAATTAAAAATCTGTAAAAATAAAAACAAAGTCTCTTTTTCCCAGGGCTCTGACGGCTGGGATGTAGCGAGCCTGGTGGGAACCTCCCTGGCCTCCCCCTGGGGAGGAGGACCGGCAGGATTACTCTTTCCTCTTGCGGAAACTTTCGGCCAACAATTTGTTTCATGAGCAGCATGAGTTCAGTTTCCTATAGAGTCAGGTAGATTATCCCCTAAATTTCCCTTCCCTACCCATAATTCAGCTTCTTGCACATTTCCAGAGGCCCCCTTCTGCCCGCAAGAGCCGGGTCCTGGGGTGCCCAGTTCAAGAGACATGACATTACCACGTGTCAACGTGGGCGCAGGAATACCAGCTGCAGAGTCACTGGGCTCTGCTTTCTTCTAACTTGAAAAGGCAAAAAATTCAGATCTTTTTTTATTTTTTCAAGTCTTGATTTTCACCTTTTTTTTTTTAGAAATATGATTTTCCTTGAAGCACATGTATTTTTTCTCTTTTGTCTAAAGCCAGCCAAAGTTTTCAGGAGGCTGACAGACAGACAGTGCAGGGAGTTCTCCAATATGATAAGCCTATAACATAGGAAGATGATGAGAAAATAAGATTCTTAGCTCTGTATCCGCATCCCATGAAGACTTACCTAATGACAACCACCTTACAACAACCGTTACCATTTTGAATCTACCCTCTTTCTTGGCAAAACAGAGCACTGGGGAAAGCGTCTGCCTTGCAAACTGGTTACTCCTCATAGAGTTGGCCATGCTCAGCGTTGTGGTCATAACCACACTCTAAATACCGCTATAGGAAAGATTAGGTTAACTGAAGAATATATGATGTTTATCAAAATCTTAAGGGCAGATTTTCAGTTGATGTAAACTGTTGCATTTTCACAGACGTGATCTAGGCTGCAATCGTTTAAATAAAGTTGAGGGTACTAATAAAATATTGTGACAGATTCAAGAACAACAGAGAAAAGTTTAGTTAGATTCTATATAAGCCAAAGTATTTACAATGTGTTTGTAAGGACCCTCCAAACTGTAGCTTTTATGTAGCACTGTGTAGAAATAAGCATATTCATAAACTGCAATTTCAGACTGGTAAATTCCCTAGAATACTTGGGTTTATGACTTTACCATGAAATAAAACATTGTGTGTTTAGAGTTGTGTTTATTACACTGTGGTGTGAAAACTGATCATGATGAACTTAAGCTCAAAAAACAGAGATGAGAATGAAAGTTGTCTTATTTTTTGAATGAAAAAAATATTATATATACCAGGAAATTCTGCCAAACCAGAACAATTTTGCAAAATTGAAGCAATGTAAAAAGATCAGATTCTGAGACCTTTGAATTTCCCTATGAATTTTTCAAAAGACTCTATTCATTATTACTATTTCCTTTTACTAACCACTCAGGCTTACAGTGGAACTATTTAAAAAAGATATAGGAAAGATTTTTTGCTGCTATGAATATTGCATAAACTAACCGAATTAAGGTCAAGCAAAGGTAGATTATAAATGGAAATGAAAGTTTTTTGTCATTATTATTTTCCTTTAAATATGTCTGCTAGAACATTTTGGTTCAGCATCCCACCCAAATGCATTTGATCAGCCATAAATTATCCATTAAAAACTCCATTAATCCCATTATAAATGTAGTCTAGCTTCCATCATTTGGTTCAGCCTTTGTCATGAATTGCAGGAACAGGGATAGAGGGGTGAGAGCGAGCGGTGGACTTGAGGACTCAGCAGCTGACAGAATTTCAAAGCTGTTACAAAGACAATTTTTTTACCAAAGTAAAGGCTTCATATTTTGGGGTGATAGATATTGCAGCCACAAAACAACAAATCACAGAATCATAGAGTTATTTAGGTTGGAAAAGACCCTAAAGATGATCAAGTCCTACTGTTAATCTAGCACTGCCAAGTCCATCACTAAATATTGTCCCTAAGCACCACGTCTACACGTCTTTTAAATATCTCCAGTGATGGTGACTCAACCACTTCCCCGGGCAGCCTGTTCCAGCCTGTTCCAATGTTTGACAACACTTTTGGTGAAGACATTTTTCCTAATATCCAATCCAAACTTCCCCTGGTGCAACTTGAGGCTGTGTCCTCTTATCCTGTTACTTGTTACTTGGGGAAATAGACTGACACCCACTACACCCTCCTTTCAGGTAGTTGTAGAGAGCGTTGAGGTCTCCCCTCAGCCTCCTCTTCTCCAGACTAAACACCCCCAGTCACCTCAACTGCTCCTC
>NW_010527224.1:12585-19828 GCF_000687285.1 Phaethon lepturus
GAGGGGCCCAAACCTAAAGGCAGTATGTGAGGTGCGGCCTCACCAGTGCCGAGTACAGGGGCACGATCCCTGCCCTGCTCCTGCTGGCCACACTAGTGCTGATACAGGCCAGGACGCTGTTGGCCTTCTTGGCCACCTGGGCACACTGCCGGCTCATATTTAGCCGGCTATTGACCAACACCCCCAGGTCCTTTTCTACCGGGCAGCTCTCCAGCCACTCCTCCCCAAGCCTGTAGCGTTGCATGGGGTTGTTGTGACCCAAGTGCAGGACCTGGCACTTGGCCTCGTTAAACCTCATACAGTTGGCCTCAGCCCATCGATCCAGCCTGTCCAGATCCCTCTGTAGAGGCTTCCTACCCTCAAGCAGACCAGCGCTCCCACCCAGTTTGGTGTCATCTGCAAACTTACTGAGGGGACACTTGATCCCCTTGTCCAGATCATTGATAAAGATATTAAACAGAACTGTCGCCAGTGCTGAGCCCTGGGGAACACCGCGTGTGACCAGCCACCAACTGCTCTGCCTCTCGACACAGACAGTATGGACTATGTAGGTTTAAGACAATTCTGCACACAAAGATTAGATACAAAATCCCCATTAGATAACCAGTTTCACTATCAATAATACAAAAAAGTAAGATGCTTTCTGGCAGGAATGTACGTTTCGCATTGCAGAAAATGCAAGATGAGTTGAAACTCTATACGGTCATCGCTGTACATGTGTTGCCATAAATCCTTATGTTGCAACTGAGAAGGGAAGTAAAGACTGAGCCTGTTCAACAAGAATCTTTGCTTTGAACTCACAAAACTGACCTGTTGCTTTCCCCTCCCCTGGAAGAAAGAGGGGTTCGCTTGGTAAAGCATCAGGCATCGCTTCAACAGTGGTGAAGCAGTGAAGTGATGTGTCTGCTGTGGTCTGGGTGTTGAGTTCTTGCTCCTTTCAGGGGAAATTGGTCCACATCGATAACGCAACTGTTTACATGAGTGTTTTTGCAACCATCACTAGACCATGTTGAGAACATCGCTCTGGGCATGATCCATGGTATGTGGAAAACATCCTGTGCTTCAGGAGAACATCTTCATGAGGAACTCTGTGCTATCGTGCAGATAAACTGCTGCTGTGCTGTGACTGCAGCTCCTATTTGCAATATATACTCTTGTTATGCTACCTACAGCTTCCAGCTACGCCCATGCATCTGCCTGGGGCTGGAGGAGATGAACAGAGTTTTGATGAGTTGTTAGATTTGTGCACATATGTGCTAGTAAGGCCACTTGTATCGTACAGGAGCCCCTGAGGCCTGGGAAGTGGCTGGCTGAGGATGTGGGAGGTAGCGGTGGGCAAACAGATCGATTTTCTGCTTGCTTTATGAAGTATTACAGTCCCTTTTCTCTCTTTTTTGTCTTTTTCTCCAATAATCCCCTCCTCTTTAGTTCCTTGTGATAGGAATGAACTTGTTCTCTGAGTCCATAGAGAGCCGGGTTCAATGGAAGTGATTTAAGGACCAGGACACTGTCTAAATCACAGGGGGAATAACTCTGTTTGTTTGTTTTTTGGTTTTTTACTTGTGAAAGACAAGGAAAACTAGAGATAGAAAGTTTTCACATTTGTGGAAACACTTTCTTTCAAAGGTTTTCAGACAGCAAATAAACGAAACAGATGACGAAAGCCGATGAAAACTGGCAAAATATTGTCGTAAACAGACATTTCCAAAATACGTTTCCATCTGGCTGAAAGCCACTTTAATTCTTTTTTCTAATCTTGTTTTGAATGAAATCACATATAGCAAAGCTCTCAGCAGATCTGGAGATACCCCTCTGATGCTAAGGCCTGATTGCTTAATTGCTGTTAGCTTTCTCTTCGTCAGGTGAAACCAATCAGGTGAGTTTGGCCAGGGACAGCTTGTTTTGCCATAAGGATGCCCTTTAAGCAGCAGGCAACGTTTTTGGACTATATTGTGTTTACAGCCTGCAGCATCCTTATTTAGCCAGCAAAAAAAAAACATTATCAGAAAAAGATACATTCCTGATTTCAAGTCTTGAATGCTTGCACACAGCTGCTACGATGCATAGCGGACAGAAAACAGCTCAGAGCATGTGCAAAGGAAGAATATGTTAAGTTATACTCAAGGGACTAAGGATTTTATGCCTGATTTTTATTTTTACAAAAGGAAGACAACTTGCAAATGTGTATCTCTGGAAAGAGGAGGCAGTAATGAACAAGGACAGTGCATTTTCCAGTAGGTGATGAGTAAGCCGAGGGATAGCTGCAGGATGCCATGATGTACTCTGCTGTCAAAAAGATTTTACACATAGGCTGGACAACGTGTTCAATAAATCAACACGCATCTATCTTTTTTTTTTTTTTTTTTTTTTCCCCAAGTATCTATTTGGAAACTCAGAGACGCATTATAATGCATGCACAGTGTTTGTTAGCTTGGCATACCCTTTTCATCATTTCCAATCCTATGCTATCTCTTGGGGGTGAATCATCATTATGTAACAGAGCACACACGGTACCGTGTGATGATCCTTGTCCTCGCTGGGGAAAGAACAAGAAGAAACCAAAAAACCACAGAAGAGTATGAACACAAAGGTACACACATATCCTAGCAATCACATTCAGGTTAGCCTGGCTACCGGGTATGTTTTCCTCACCTCTCAAAAACACTTATTGATTTCAGTGGGAAATGTTCTTGCCTATCTGATACAGACTCTGGTCTCTGCGGTAATTAATGGGAAAACTTCTTTTTCTTTCTTTTGAATCAGCTCTTGCTTTGAAAGGAGGAATTTTGGCTAACTGCAGTAGTCAGAGCAGAGCCTTGTGTTGAGCTCTTGCTCATCCTTGTCTTACTTTCCTATGGACTGCACTGATCCAGCTCAGGACACAAAGCAAAGTGAATTTTTGAGATCAGAAGGCTGATATAAAGCTGGAGAAGACCCATCTGATGGTCACAAAATAAAAGGGAAGAGTGAGGCTGTTGCACAGGTGAGCTAAACTGAACAAGACTTTAAGAAGTGGCTAAAGTGAGATAACAGCAACTTGGGCTGTGCCCGGCCCAGATCACACACTGCTCTGGGAACGGAAAGAATTGAGGAAACGATGAGGGAACTTAGTTATCAGCTGAAGTTTCCATTATCACTGCCTCCAACAATGAGCATCTCCTCCACCCCTGTAAAATGTAGCCCGCAGCCGAAGCGTACTGGGAGCACTGTGACCGGCGGCGAAGGGCAGGGCTCGTCTCCGGTGCTCAGCAGGGGATATGCCCAGCTGTAAGTGAATGTTTCTTCGCTTGGAAAGAGAGATTCAGTCAGGCACCGTGGGCCTTTTCTTGTGAACGGTGTGGTGAGTTCAGTTTTTAGGAACTAATGTAACCTGCAGTGGAGGCCACCACAGCTACCAGTGTCACGGCAGTAAAATCGTGCCTTAGAGCAGAGTCCTGCCGGAGATGGAAGCACCGCTGGAAGAGGACAGCATTGGCACTGCAGATGTGAAATAGCCTCAACTGTTATAAAAAGGACTCTCCCAAGTCTGGGAAGAAAAAGAAGAAAAAAAAGCCATTAAGTCCACCTGCTCTTAAAATTCAAACTCCCTCAAGAACTTTCAGGAGATTTGCTGTTTTCCATAGACATTTCAGGAACCTTTCACAAATGCCAACTTGCCTCAGTCTTGTTGGTTTATATTTTGTTTTGCAAGTGGACCAGCTAAGCCAAAGAGCAGTATAAAATACTATCAGAAGGGAAGAATTGGAAATGGCTAATTTAAATAATTTTTTAAATATTGTCTTGATTTTCACCAGAATGCACTGTTATATATGACAGTATGAAAACAGGGATAGGGCAGAAAAGTATCTTGATTCTCTGATTTACTAAGCCATCATGGGAGTACATAGGTATTTAGATCTATACCTAATTATGTTTTATTTGGGTAACTGTCATTTTAATTTTGTCTGTAGTTTACAGTTAAAAATTCTTTCACGCAGACTTTTTCTCCTAACAGTTATATCAAAACGTCACTATGTATTAATACAAGGCATGGACTCTGATGGGAGTTTTATCTCTCAGGAATGTCATCCTCTGAGTCCACAACTCACCATGTATACAACAGGGAAAAGGAGAAAAAAGGGCCTGTCAAGTATTCATGACATACTTTCAGAAAGTAACGGTAACACTTAGGTTTGAAAGAATATTGGAATAGGGTATCGCAACATATCCAAATCCTTCTTCATTGCAATGTCTCATAGTTAAAAGCCAAGAGAAAAAAAATAATATGCCATGTTTCAGTAGATCACTTTCAAGATAACATGCTGACTTATGGAGCAAGAAAATAAGTTAACGTGTCAGGCTCAGGGAGAGTGAAGTAATGAGCCTCATGCTGGGATCCAAGTTAAAAGGAATGTATACAAATGCATTGGGCATACGTAATAAGATGACCAAATTGGATGCATAGTGCTTGTGCTCATGGATACATTTAGAAAAATGACTTGGAATTAAACACAGACAATGCCCAGAAGTGAGAGATAAAATAAATACGGAGGAGTGCTCTGAGGTTGGAGGGGACCGTGTGGTGGCAGAGCAGCATTCGCAGGGGTCTGACAGGCGGAAAGAGGGGGGTTACTCCAGCCGCTGGGAGAGAAATAGTAATTTAACATCACTGATGCTCTAGAGGGAGTTTCAGAGGTTCAGTCAGGAATTAGGGAGTTTCAGAGGTTCAGTCAGGAATTACTCTATTTCGTCTTTAAGAAGAAATCTGAAACATTCTGAATTATCTGAGCATGACTTTAAAGCATAATTATGAAAGGCGAAATTCAAACCTTTTTTTAAAAGGTCCATAAACTCCAAGAGGTTTTTTCTTTCTTTACTTTTTTTTTTTTTTAAGTGATGAGAACGGTTTAGTTTGGTTTAATTCGATTTTCTAGCTTCTGTGGATGAAAAGGCAGGCAATGATAATCTATTGTATACACAGTCTGTTGTCTGATTATTTTTTTTTTCCTGAAGGTGGATTAAATCACAGATTTTTTAGAAAGGTACCTATCCTTGCCTTAAACATTCGCAATAACAGGGAATCCGCCATGTTGGCTGAGGAGCAGATCCAATATACTGCAACTGCCACTAGCAGAAAATTGGATGCCATTTCAAGCTTGAATTTCTCATAGTTTTAGCTCTTGGACTTTCTCATACTTGTGTCTGGAAAATTAAAGTACCCATTTCTGCCCAGTCCCCTGCTATGCAAGTTTTCCATATGTCAGCAGCCATACACAGTTCTCAAATCGCGTGGAGCCTTTATTATTTTCCAAATACAAATTGATAATACTTGCCTTCCATCTGCAGAAACCCTTTTTTTTCTTATTCCATTTTATTCCAAGCAACCACAAGAAATTTAATAGCCTTTCTATCAATGCTTAGTAATGAACAGAGATGAATGACTGGTTTTTTTAATGAGTACATTCGTTAGGAAAAAAATAACAACAACAAAATGCAGTTCCAGAGGGATGGGTGTTATTCATGAAGTGTGGTCAAAATCAATATAAATCTTTGTGGCCAAAAGAGCTGAAAGAACATTTGGAAATATCTAATATTTTGCGTTGACATTTTCTGTAGAAAAGATTGCCATTTTTGTTTCCAAGTGTCTTTTTTTTTTTTTAAATTCAAAAAACATTTGTTTTTCCTATAATTATAATACAGTGACAATATTACACATTTTCCCCAATATTTCTCTTTTGATATTTTCTGAGACCATATTTGTTCGAATATCACACCAAAATCCCACGCTGACATAGTCATTGCCTTGCATTTCCTACTTTTGAGATTTATTTTCAGTTGCTTTTATTTTTCACGAGTGCCTTCTATGTTGTAAGTTTGATCTATAGCTTCTGTTGATGGGTGTTGCATATTTTGTTTGGTTTATGAACTTATTCTATTAAATTTTGAGCCTTTGGTCAGGCAATTCCAAACACAATGTCACTGCACTCATTACTGGTCATCTAAAAACCATTGTGGCATCTTCGAATCTTACTGGCAAAGATTTATCTCATTGCTAAAAATGCTGAAGAGAGCTGGATTAAGAACCTAATCCCTTGGAGACTGCATTAGCAGCAACTCAACTCATTGATTTCTCCCCATTAAAAACTCCATTTCAAGACCTGTCAGACAGGGAGTTTTAATCCATCTAATGTGTGCCCTGTTAATTCCATATAATATACTTTTTTTAATCTAAGTGTCATGTGGTACTAAATCAAATTTATTGTAGAAATCCAAGTATATTATGTCAACAGCATTGTCTTTATCTACCAGACCTGTAAAGTTGTCAAAAAAAACCCAAAACACATTCGTCTGACACGAACGACCTACTTTCCGTGCAAACACGTTGACTAGCATTAATTATATTTTTAGCCTCTTAATTCTTTGTTGTCAGAGTCCTGAATTAACTGTTCCATTAGTTTGGCCAGACTGACATTTGATTAACCAGTTTACTGAGTCATCTCTTCTGCTCTGTTCAAATGCTGGGATTTTACTGGCAGTCATTCAATCTTCAGGAAATTTCCTCAACTTTCCAAAAACTTGTTAAAATCTGGTTTGGAGGACAATCAGATAGTTCCTTTTAGATCTCCAGACGTCAGATATATGTGTCTGATTATTTAACAGTGACTCATGTTTTCCCCTAAAACAGATGGCTATCACTCTATTCTATTCACTGCTTTACCTAGGAGGATACCTCTTCTGCTTCACATCACTCATAGGACACAACTATACGTTTTAGTAGGTATTTTTGTACTTAAAACTTTTTTAACATATCCTAGAAAACACTTCCTGGCATCACTGTATGTACATTTAGTAATGAACAGCAAAGAATGAGGGTTTTGTCCCTAATACATTTTATACCTGCATTTTTATACTTCTCGACATAAGTTGACCTCTCCGCTCTATGTTGTTGGGTTTTTTTTCCAGATGTCCTATCACTTCTTTCACACCTCTTTTTTGGCACATATCTCAAACTTACATTTTAGAAGTCAGCTGATTATGAAAAATATTTTTCAAAATAGATGACATTCGTCTGTTAATCTATTTCATCAGCAAGGTGGAGAGCAGGTTTCTTCCCTTTGCCTCTTGGTTTGCAGCTCTAGCTGCTAAACTCTATTGCATCTTCATCAAACTTGAACAATTAGATTGTAAATGGACATATACTTCTTTACTCACAAGGAAAACATAGATTTCATGGAAACATAGAATAGTTTGGATTGGAAGGGAC
>NW_010527225.1:0-30878 GCF_000687285.1 Phaethon lepturus
CTGGCGTCTAGCCAAGGTCAACCCACCACACAACTCTATCCTTCAGATGTTTGTTGGAGAACTTGCTGGTAAAAAAGAAAACAAAATATTTTTCAAAATGTTCACAACTATAACAAGGAATATAAAAAAAAAAGACTACTAGAAAACCTGCTAAGTAAGAAAGCAAACAAATATAAAAAAGCATTGGAACAATTTATTTCTATGTGCTTGTGAGTGTGAACATACACAGAGGCTGGGAGAAGGACTGCATCATTTCTTTGACAACAAGGATAACTTGATGTCAGGGCCAAAAGAAGATGTAGGCACCTATCCTTTTTTTAGCTAAGTTTGAAAATGAGAAACAGGCTCTGCTGTCACTCTTTCAGGGAGATGCTGAAAGTTTGTAAGTGCTGCACTTCCCGCCACAATTTCTTTTCTAGGAGAGCTCTATACATAATTAACATCTTGCTTTTGTGTGTGCCTAGGATTGTTTAGCTTGACATAGTGAATAGCTGTTTCATGGAAAATATATTGTGTGGAAATCAGCGCACACCATTCTGGTACTGGTCTCATCAATTCTGCACAGAGATAAAATAATCTCCCTTCTCTTGCTGCCTCCTGCTTATTCATCCAAAGGCTATTGACCTATTTTGGCACAATATACAGCTTATGTTCAACTGTGGGTCTTTTGTAATCCCTTTAAGAGTCATCACTCTCTAGGATACAGATCCCATTTTTTGCAGGAATATCCTTCCCCCTCTTCCTGCATGTGCCGCTGTGCTTTTGTTCACACTAAGACGTCTTCTTCAAATCAGTTCAGATCTTTAAACAGTTTATATAGCGGTATATGACTGTTGTATTTCCCCCCTCTCATCCCACCTCTTAATCAAATATGCAATGACAGAAGTGTGACAATCACAGATTTCACATTTACTGCCAGGCCAGCAAGGAAGGTGGTGAATATTTTCAGGTCTACCACTGGTCCTTGTGAAGCCTGTCTGCAGATTGACCTGGTTTTCTCACCAACAGTGATGTGGAGCTTTTGGTGCACAGTCTGCTTTGCAGTCGCTGTGTGTTCTCCTGACATCTCGTAACACCCATTTGTTGGCATGGGTGAGCTACGCCTCTTAGCTATCAGACAGCTTCCTGCCTTTTAACCTGACATTCATTAAAGCCTCTACTTTCAGAAGTATGAACCTCCTTTAACTTCCCGCTTCCTTCAAATGCAGTTGCAGGTGACTGAAAAAAAATCAAGCTTTTGCAGCAGTCTTAAAAACTGGTGGGTGTTTAACTTCAAGCAGATCCGGCAACAGTCAATTTAGTGTAATCATTGTAAACAAACAAAGAAATGTAAAATGAACTCACCGGTAGGAAAAAACAGTTGTTTTGTATACACCACCGTGTCTGATTAGTCGAATTAGGAAAACTTGCATTTGATGAATTAAGGACTGAGGGAAAAGCTTTCACAGCATTATCCAGGAAAAACTAGAGAAAAACAACATACAATCCATTAGCTTGTCAGCTGTTTAAGGTCAAAATAGAGAAGAGAAATGGAGAAGCAGAGAAAGCGTTGCCAGTAATCATTTAACTTTGGTATTTCACTGCAAATTGAAATAGAAAAGGGAACATGACATCACTTGATTACTTGTTCCTGCACGCTCAGACAAAAACAACTTTGCTAACCTGCAGCTGACACTCTCCATTTGAATTAAAGACTAAAGGCTCTTTGTTATGTCACTTTCATATATCGGAAGCTCACACACACAAGAGACAATGATGAAATAAATTCAATATGAATAATTCCTGGGTTTAGCTCAACTGAACCTCCTATTTAAACACAGGAAGAATTAAAGAAAGAATAAGAACTCTTTACTGAAGCTGATTTACACAGATGTAATCCTTCTCATAATAATGATGACGATAATATCAGTACTAAAGTTACCGAAACAGAAGAGTGGAACCAGTATCTCCTTGGGTCATCAAATTCAGCCAGTTGATGTCACAGGAAACCACCATCATATAGTACCCTTTGATGTATTGATTCAGTGCTTTCTTAATGAGTTAGATTTGACTACGTTAATTCCACTGCTTTGAATCTCGCCACTTAAACTGTTTCTAAGTTTAACCAGTATTAATGGCTAGTTCCCATGTGTTTTTTTTCCTTCTGATAATCTCATCCTTTAGCTTTCAGATATCTCCTTTTCTCTCCCTTGTATCTGCATTGCCAATGTTTAATGCCATCTCAGCCTTCGCTATGCTCAGCAATCTATGGTTTTCTAGTTTCTTCCCAGAAAACAAGCCCCTCATACCCCTGATCATTCTAGTAGTCACTCTCTGTACATACCTCTTTCAATTCAACCTTCTGGGTGACCAAAACTGCAAACACGCTTCCCAGACTTTATCAGTGAGTCGCGCAATAGCATTTGTACTAATTCTGCAGAAAATATGTTTTCATACATCCTAGAATGACAGCTCCTTTGTTCAGTTACAAAACCTTAATAGCTCACCGTACCTCATGCAAGTGGGGCTCAGACAGATCATGACATCGTAGCAGCTTGACACTTTGCTGCATATTGACATCATTCCAGCCACTAACATCACACTTAACAAATGTGAGGTAATTTTTCCTTCATTACCTACTGACTTAGGTTATGCGGTTTACACTTACCATGAGGTAAGAGCAGTCACGTGGATGGTTATTGTGATTCAGCTGACGTCATTAAACCCACATAATTAACTAAAAACCTGAACTCATTGCACCTCCACCTGATGAGCTTCCAACTTGTATCAGAATTTCTTGTCACTGGTCTGTCACACCAACCATAATCTTGTGCTCTGTACTCTGAAATTTCCTCCTAGTTCTTTTACTCAAATCCTCAGCTGACTTCTTCCTTTCTAAAATCCCAAGCTTTCTCCCATAGACATTGTCTGTCACTTTTCTTTCATTAGCAAATTTCACAGTCCCTGTCATACACTGTACATAAAAATCCACACTGGGTTGACCATTGCAGAGCCCCACAGGTTGCCTCCCTCTCACCTGTTGTTCTCTGCAGGTAGCCAGTTTGTAACCCACCTCTAAATTCTTTCCTCATCCCTGTCTTTACCTACTGCCCCAGAGAAAAACTGCTCAGTTTCACTCAGAGTAAACAAATGAGGATCAAAATCGTTTATTGATTTACTAACACCAGATCTGGTCAGCCACAGCTCTGTATAGCCAAATCTTGAAAACTTCCAAGGATGGAGACCCCACAATGCAACATGTCCCAGCACTGTACTATATGCACAGTGACTTTTTTTTTTTCTTTTTAAAGACTATCCAACCTCCCAAGCCACCACCCATAGTCAGTGCCCCTTGACATGTTTTATGGTGCTGCTGAGAAGACTTTGACCCCATTATCTCTGTAACACCCCTTCAACAGAAGCAGGACCAGTTGTGGACTTGCGAAGGCGATCGATACACCACCAAGACTGCTTTAGAAGAAGTTGGCACTCACCTTTGTTTGTACAATTGCACTTTCAGGTTGTCTTCCTTCACTAACATGCTTCTCTGACTGTTCATGTGCAACTACACATAGTTAACACACAAGCAGTGAACTGTACGTTCAGCTTTAAGTATTTAATCCCTCTCCCTGCCCCCAACTATTTAAATTAACATTTTCCTCTTAATAGGTGTTGTTAACCAGGTCATCTTGCCAGGGATGGGTGAAGAGAGTCCCCACATCCCACTAACAGTATATTTACTTTTTTTGCAACTGTATTTAGTTTCAGAATCCCACCCCACATATGTCCACAGAGCAAAAGATTATACACCATGAAGAACTCAAACACAATTATATTATATAAACATGTATGTGTATATATATTTTTATATATATTAATTTCTATTAAAGCATTTTAACTTTGGTTTTGAGCTTTGTACAGCACATTTCTTGAGCTTTGCACAGGGCATTTATGACCTATAAATGTTACATGTATACACAGAATGCTATGTGAAATGCGGTGTATCTATGAATCCGTAAATAAATATAGAAAGGGAAAAAAAAGGATATGGAAATGTTGTCATCTCCCATGAGCCAAACAACACTTATTTCTGAATGATGTGTTTGTACTTGTCTTTCTTGTCTCTCATCAGTTATCTACATCTGCTATCATGCTTTGGAGATATATATTGTTCTTCAACATAGTATTTTTTTGTAAGAGACAGCTCAGTCCTACTAAGCAGTCACACCTACTCAAATGACTCAAATGAAAGCAATATTTTTTATGAATACCAATGTTTGCCAGGGAACATCTGAGCACACTACCATTAAATTCTCATTTTAACTTCATATATTCCAACAGCTTCTTCTTTTCTTGTGTTCGTATAATCTGCATTCTTCAGTTGTGAGGCAAAAAACTCACATGAAAATACCTGCTGTGCTGCAATTTCTTTCAATAGGAGCCATGCGGTGACAGACCCTCCCCTGACAACATGGGGTAAGCAGGTTTGGGCATCTCTCTTGTTATCTGACCAAGACTATGCAAAAGGCTACATAATACACATAAGTTTAGAACTTACTAAAAACAAAGCCAACTTTCTCACCAAGGTACTTTCAACTCTTCTGTACAATCCACAAGGCACCAGAACCAAGGCATCACAATGAACACAGCCCGATACCCCGTAAACACGGCCAAGCTGAATGGGTTGTATCTCACCTTACTAAGCAAGTGAGCTTGCTGATTTCCATGTCAATGTGCATAAAATAGCATCCTACTGAGAAGAAGGAAAGGTGGCAGAATTTAAATATTAAGTGCACTAATCAAATGCACACTGAATTAAACAATTATGGAATAAACAATAAAATGTGTAAAGTTTTAATAGTTACTATGTGAATGGGTTGACCCTGTGACACGTGGGAGGGAGAGAGCTGGGAAATACTCCTCCATTGAACTACAGAATCACAGAGTAAAAGGCAGAATTAATTCATTCAAGTGCCACAGATAGTTCAACTGTGGTCATCAACCTGTGGTAGCACAATGTCATGCAGTAGCCATCTGTAAAGACAAATATTAATATAATTTTTGGTGCAAAAAAAAGGTGTAGGCTGCCCTCAGGTGCCTTTTTGCACACCAGCAAGAAACCCTGCAGCCCAGAGGTAAGCTCTTTAGGAGGCAGGTGCTCCAGGATCCGCAGTTCCAGAGCAGAGCTGTGCTTAATCAATGGAAACAGATAAGCAGCAAAAACAAAGGTCTGGCATGCTACCAAAAATGCAGCTCAATTGAATTTACAGCTTATGTTTAATCTGATCCCATCATTGTTTTCTTTATTACAAAAAACTACACTGGAAATGAACATGTGAAGAAGATAAAGAAAAGTATAAAACTCATCTTTGTCACCATCCCTCTCTCTCCCCACTACTTCCTTGCCTCATATGATCATGCAACTATACTTTAAACTAATTTTCTGCCCTTTCAGAAGAGCTATGCAATCTCCCCAAGACACAATGGTCTACAGTTTTTACAATGCTATTGTAAACAAAATTGTTCATGTTTGTGCCCTACTCTTGTTCAGCACAAGGCAGAGTGAGAAGAGTACACTTTTGAGCATGGCAGAAGCATGCGAGTCTGCTCTCACAGGTTGAACTAGAGGATTTACATTTTTCTTAACACAAAAACAATGACGCAATGATGCTTTTGTTCACTATTATTCTTCTGTTTGAACCTCTAAGGCAAACATGCAGGACTCCTTTGCTTTTATTTTTTCTATCTGCTCTCCAAATATCCATGTGGCTTATGAAAACTTTCTACTCAAAATGCATATCACCACTTCCTTTGAAAAATGCCAGTTGATCTGGCAGCTGAACCAGGAATTTATCCCCAGATCCCCACGTGAATGCCCCAAGAATAATATGGAGAATCCCAAATTCTGTTAACATTATTCATCTTCACAAGCTCATAAGCAGAAGTTTAAGGAGAGCCTGGAACATGAAGTACCTACCTTGACTATTAAGCATTTTTTGAATAAACAAGAGATGATGATCAGATACTGGTAAGTTGGAAAAGGATGATGAAGATCCAGAGAGGACTGCACTGCACTGAATAGGATTTTTAGAGCATTTTGCCTCTGTGTTTGTGCAAGGCTTCTTAGCTTCAAAGTGCTCACGCATCTGCATTATTCGGTGTCCTGTCGTGTGTCTCTCTTTAATAATCAAACCTATCAAGTTGAAGTTGCTCAATAATTTAATTTCATTTTTTATAAAAGTTTGTGTGCCAAGTGAAAACGCATAACTACCTATGCGTCCCCATGTATTCAAGTCCCAGCCTCCCTGTAGAGGCAATATGCAGTGGCAAGCAACTCCCTTGTTCAGAGCTCTCAGCAGCATTCGGTAAGAGAGAAAAGGAGCCTGCTGGGCCCTTACAGACTCAGATACCATCATGGTATTTGACAGATATCGAGTGATGCTCAATTATGTGGGTTCATCTTTGCTGGACTGTGGGGCAAACCATCATGTGACAGCACAACTCTCTCTCTCCTCACATACTTGAAAGACACCAGAACTGCTGCAAACATTTCAGGATGGTATCTCACCTGCTACTGCATCTCTGCTAGTCAGTGTACCTAGACTGATACTGATTTTAATAAGTTTCTTAAACCCTATCTATAATCTGGAATGGATTCGTGATGGGGCCCTGCACGTACCACTTAAACGACAAGACTGCAGCTGTGCTTTCCCCTTTCTCCTTCCAACTCCCAGGGGAGGTAAAGCTCTAAGCAGTGTCCTTTTATTCTTCTTAAAAGAAATGCATTATCTACCCTCTAAAACAGGGTCTTCAATGTGCTAGGCACTGTGGGACATATAATTAGAGCCTATCTGCCAAAGAGCTTGCCTATGAAAAACACAGCACTGAGCAAGGTCAGCAACTGTATTGAGTTAGCTACACTAAAAGGAAGCTATATTAAAGAAACCAACTTTCTACTATGAGAATGGAAGCAGGTTTGTCTAATTATTTGTCATTAGTAAAACATGCGATATCAGCCATGACTAGAAGGACAACAATATGGGGCTAATACTAGCATTATTTGAGGCAGCTCGTGCTCACAGACATACATTAAACAATGGAGCAAAAATACTCAAATCTCTGTCAGTCTTCTCATTTCTAAAGACGTGTTCTTTCAAAGGAAATAGTGCAGTTGTTCAAAATTCACTGGACGAAAGATAGGAAAGCAAGTAACATCCAGAGGGAGGTCCACAGAAATGGACACCTCTCCTATGAAGAAAGAGTTGTGGTTGTTCAGCCTGGAGAAGAGAAGGCTCCAGGGAGACCTTATTGCAGCCTTCCGGTACTTAAAGGGGGCTTGTAAGAAAGATGGGGACAGGCTTTTCAGCAGGGCCTGTTGCAACAGGACAAGGGGTAATGGTTTTAAACTAAAGGAGGGTAGACTTTGACTAAAACTGAACTAAAAACTAAACTAAAAAATAAAAGAGGGTAGACTTAGACTAGATATAAGGAAGAAATTTTTCCCAATGAGTGTGGTGAAACACTGGCACAGGTTGCCCAGAGAGGTGGTAGATGCCCCAGCCTTGGAAAGATTCAAGGTCAGGTTGGACAGGACTCTGAGCAACCTGATCTGGTTGAAGATGCCCCTGCTCACTGCAGGGGGGTTGGACTAGATGGCCTTTAAAGGTCCCTTCCAACCCAAACTATTCTACGATTCTATGATTCTACGTTTCCGAATCTGAAAGCTGGCAGTTAGGACACCTTCCTGAGATAGTATAGCCCTGAGATCCCGTTGCTGTGACAAGAACCATTCATGCATTTGATGCAGAAGTCACTGAAAGAAAGAGGGGCTCTTTCATTATGACCTGTTCCTTGAGATCACATGAATCCCAGAGGACGGTGAGGCACAATCATTTGATGTATTATATACAGTCATTCATTCAGCTTCCAAGAATCAACCCTTTGCAGGTATGCAGTCCTACTGTCTCTCTGAGATATCTGGATTGTTCCCTGCAACATACTTTCTCATATTTGGTTTAATGCAGGTCAGCTTCACAAAAACAGCTTTCCTCATCTGCTGATTATTGCCCTGCTCTATATGTGGCACCAGATTTAATGCTCAATGGAAGCAGCATTAGTCACCCTCTCCCTCCAGCTAAGAAGTATTTGATGCTTATGTCATATTAGCTGTTTTTTAATTTCCCTCCACTGATCATGACTATATACCTCTCAAACGTGAAGACTATATTCAGATGTCTGGTGAAACAGCTAATTTGAAATAAAATTGCACCCCCATTCTTTTCTAATGTGCCTTGACCGTAAAGACTGAGTTTCATTTGACATTTTGGTCTTAATTATGATTTATTAGGTGTGGGATGGTTAAGACGCTTTTTATCTCCATTAAATCTTAACGGCTACATTTTGCCTTTTTCTACTGAAAGAGTTCATGGAAATAAATGCAGTTAATGGACTCTGCTATTAAGTACATGTTGCTTGGAGATATAATAATGATACTTCAGAGTCTCTCCCACAATTTGCTATTAATATTAAGGAAATGCAAATTTCACAATCACATTTGGAGTCATTTTTGCTAGTCAAACTATTAAGGTTTAGTTTCAAGGTGGGAATTGTACTTAAAATTATCATCTCATGAATATCATGGAACATGATTATTTGTAATACTGTAGTCATTACTGAGAAGGCACAAAGACTTTAAAATGCAGCTTATTAAGTTTTAGTGTAATGTTCAGTCCACATAAAACTGGACTTGAACCAATAAAACTAAAAACTTTTTCTAAAAATGGTGTACTGAACAACTGCTTTTTTGTTAAAATCTCTTTTACTAGTTGAAGGCCAAATTTGATGTGGACTTCATCAATGTGGATTTGATGTGTGTGAGGCGAACTTCAGCCTAAGGAAAAAACAGTTGCTGACCGTTATCTTCTTTCACACTTTTTAGCTTAATAACTACACATATGGTTGCATAACCTCTAACTCAAAGTATATTTTAAACCCAAGTAGGTTATTTAATTTCATCTTACACATTTATACAGTTCAAAATAAGAGAAAGTCTAATCTGACCTACATTTTACAAGCTACTCCATCTCTGGATTTTGTCCTGTACTACGCCAAGTAGCTTTTGCTTGGCTAAAGGTTATCATTCATAAAGGCATATTGTCTTCAGCTGAGGACAAGCAGTGATGGAGAATCAACAACTTTTCAGAATAATTTGTTACCATTGCTAACTGCCTTCACTGCTAAAAAGTGAATTTGTTTTCTCATTTTCCAGCTACTGCTTCTTTGAGTTTTTCCTCTACTAGCCTTAAGCATCAAATTCAGTTAGCTAATTTTAAATTCTTGAACATAGATTTGTTTTTGAGTCTACCTCCTCTCCATAAAAAAATGCAGTAGAAAGGAAAATATCTACTTTCCTGAAAAGGAAACCAACAAAACCAAGAGTAGGATCATTTAATAGAAAAAATGGAGAGAAGGTTCTATAAGAACTTTCAAGTGTTCATATTTAAAAGCCCACATAACATCATTACATCATTCTGATAAATTCAGTACTTACTGTAATGAATGATTGACTAAGGGTACCCTGAAATGTTATGGGAAAACAGAGTAAAACAGTGTAGGTAATATCAATCTTTAAGTCAAGTCCTTTATGAACCTCAGGTAACAAAAGTATCAGCAACTGAAGGAAGAGCTAGAGTTGCAATTTCAAAAGCACTAGCTGCAGATCTCACTTGCTTGAAATGTGACTAATATCTATGCATTAATGTTGTAATGAAACATTACCTAAATAAGTATTACAGTTCTCATTTTGCAGACACAAAACTGAGCTGGAACACTTTCACAGGTTTACAAATAGAACCAGGCTCAGCCAATCAGGCAAAACAAAGGAAGATTTCTGATCCCATATACTGTTCATCCCATTAGACAACACAACCTTCAGAATAAACGAGGACATGAAGATTCAGGCTTTAGGCAGACTAATAACAGATCTACTCTGTATTTGGTACAGTTACAAAAGAATAATAGAACTACATGGATTTTCCTTATTAGTAGAGAAAAGAAAAGCACAGGTGGAAATGCCTAAAGTAGAGGTAAGCCCTAACAAACTTGTAGCCCAGTACTTTTGAAGTTCGGATGTAATTTTGATTTTTTTTCCTTTTTCAAAAGAAAAAAGGACAAGCGCATGAAATTCAATAATGTATACATTATGATCATTTTGTGATCAGCAGAGGAGCATCACAAATCTGAATAAAGCTTAGTTTGTTTCGCACAAAGACTTCCATGCATCCTCTGAGGAGATACTTCATTCTTTGAGCAATATTCTGTTTTTTTAAGCAATGCCAATAGATGGCCAAGGGATTCGAACAATTCAAACCTGGGATTTAACTATCTTCTATTCCTTATAAATCACATTTTCCTTTAATAAACTTAGCCAGGATACGACCTCTTGCTGAGAGTTCTGTTTGCAGAGGTCCCCATTATAGAGTATGCTTTCTGTTGCTCTACTTTACATTTCTGTCTCTGGGAATCACTATCATGTAGGTTCCTGGCATAGCCATGGGCCATAAATTCAACATCTAAACAAATACTGAACAAAAAAAAAAAATCTTAAAAGAAGAAAAACACCAAGAAAAATTACTCCTTTTTCCCTTACCATGTTGAATACAGCCATAGTTAATATTATAGCAGTGGTTGTCAATGTAAGAGTGATCCGTGGCCAAGGACGGTTTGCAATTATTCCAGATGACTTCAGGATCCACAGCAGTGAAGCTGATGCCTTCTTGCTACATTGCTAAGTGCAAAGAGTTTAAAAAAAGAGAAAACAAAAATAGTTTTAGTATATTTAATTACTATAAACAAGGGTAGAATTAAGAAGGCTCAAGATCGAGGGCAGCATTAATCTTGAGAGATTTTACAGAAGTATTCAACTATTATATTCTCGTAAGAGTTACAGATCATGATTATACATGAAACTAAATGCAAATTTAGTTAAAATATCTGCCATAATACAAATTTTGTTAAATAATTATAATTTGCAAGTATCTTACTAAACATTCAATATATATTACTAATAATAGCAAATACAGAGTTGACAGCAGTGTCATTATCTCTAATATTAGCAAAAAACAAGCAAACAAATTGACCTCCCCCACCTCAATTAAAAGAGCGACATTTAGTAGCCTCTGGAAACTTCAAGATGTAAATAATGACTTTGCAAAGTCTTTGACAGAGAGACAGAGGCCTCCTCATGCAGGATAAAAGCTGTATACATAGATATGTAGTCTACAAAATAGTGGGGTTTCTACGTCTTTTATTTGTTTGGAGACTTGTTTGATAATTCATTTCAGGTGAAAGGTAGCTCAGCAAAGCAAATCAAACTTCCCTAAAATTATTTAGAAAACAAATAAGCATTTCATACAACAATCAGACTTACAATTTGACACAAAGAGTATTTAGTGAATAGAAATTTTTTCATATATAGTGGGAAAAATTAACAACAAAACCCTGACTCATTTAACCTGCTTCCAAGAACACATTGCAGTAGTCTCCATTCATACATGCATAGTGCCTAGAGGCACAAGATGCTCACACAGAATAAACAACAATTTGTGGCACATCCAATAAATATTAATATTCCCAGAACTTTAGCAATGAGGAGATAAGGTTGCCTGGAAGCATCTTGTGCCCTTTCCAAACATCAATTTCAGCTATACTGAAACCTCTGTAAAAAAGGCACTGAAAAGTTCAAGAACATGACAGTCCCCCAGAAGTATTAGCTTTTTATCAACTCTTTTTCTCTATTTACTTAATATTATCAGAGATCACTTTACATATTGTTTTCACCCCAGCCACAGCAATCAGCAGAAATACAAGCACAAGAATTCTATGAAATGAGAACTCAAGCACTAAAATCTACCAAATACAGGATTAATTTACAGCACTGACCTATTAGTTCAGGTTCAATAGCTATGGCACATCACGCTAAATTACACTACTACCCCACATATGTGATGTAGTTTACATGAAGGTCTTTATCATACTACATATAATTATTTCCCTCCCAACGACATACTATCTGGACAAGTCCACTGTATATCTAGAACTTTTTTTACATATGTTTCCTTTTATGACAGAGAGTTTTGCATACTGGACTGGACAGATTCTGAGTGAATTAAGTCCGTTTCAGGAAGGTCAAAACAATAATCAGAATTTCAAAGATGGACATTAAAAAACTCTTACATAAACTCAAGGGACGTGCATTTTTGAGCAAGCAACTCCTGCTCAAATGCCTTTTTGAACTTCCAAGCCTTGTTCTCCACCCCTAAGTACATAGCAAATTTCAAGGGAATTTGAATCCACATGTAGATTTTAGAAAAGGTCTGTCATCCTTGCCACTGCAAGAAAGTAAAAAGCACAAAGCCTAGATTGCTGCCGTTGCTAGAGGAGTGTTCAGCTGGACGCAGGGAATGGATCTGTGTGAAAATGATCATTCAGTTTTCTGTCTAGTCTGCCTAAAACCTAATGAGTCAGGAAGCATGGATATACAGCAAATTAAAACAGTCACGAAATCATGCCTTAAATTACCCTTTGCCTTTGTTATAGCACACCTGGAGCTTTACTATAACAGTAAAATTAATAATAAAATGTATCTGGTTTAGGCTAGATAATTAATTTTCATCATTAGCTTATTTTCCTGGAATTTCTTATCCACACAGTCTATATTGTTCTGTGATTTTCTTGGAAGTCTAGAAGTAGCTGGAATAGCTTAAGTTGGATTAGGGACAAAACTAGGCAGGAACACTGAGAAAGTATGAGGAATATAAAATGGGTAAGAAATGATACGGATAAAGCAGTACATCGTGTTCTCCTTTCTGAACTACGCTACAGGGAGCTATACAGTTCAAGGAAAGTCTTTAGGACAAGAAATTCAAAGAAAATAAGCTAATGCTGAAAATAAATTATCTGGCCTAAACCAGATACATTTTATTATGAATTTTACTTTTTTTAGGTTATCTGACTAAAGGCTAATCAAATTAAACACAAAGACCTGGTGATGATCAAAAGGACAATGATAGATGGTGGAACCAAAGTAACCTAATCAGTGAAGAACAGAAGCCACTGAATCTGCTGCTAAGACCATCGAGGGAGAATGTTTCAGCCACAGTTTCTGATGGGAAACCTACCAAGAAGCCTCAACGAAAAAAACTCCCTTTCCAGGATGCCCTGCAGACTAGGGTGATTACTGCCTAAAAGGATAGTACGCCGGCACGGGGCAGATAATTTTGCAATGGAACAGAAACAAACTTGTAAAACTTGGACTGTGTAAAACCTTATGGCATATTTTAAGGGCATTGTGGGTATATGGAAAACTTACAGGATGTTTAGGGGATGGGACAAATGTGGATCATGGAGGAATGAGCGTCGGTAAATGGAGAGGAGAGGGGATGAAAGGGAATTGCTGCAAGTAAACACTTCATCTACATGAGTCTATTGCATATTCGTATTAAATCCTATCTCGAACCATCTTCTGTGTAAGTGCAGTCCTTATTCCAAGCCTGCATGTGTGAAAATGCTAGCAAACGTCATGCTGGATTAGATGGCAAGTAGCACAGGATGGGTGCCAGCCACTGGAGAGAGAGAGAGACCACGTGTCTGAGACAACAAAGGGCCTGGGTGCCGGCAACTGAAGTGTCTCAGTCCCTGGAGAGACCCACAGGGTGTGTGTGGGAGTGTGTGTGTAGCCATTATAAAACTTCAAGCCGGACTGGCTGGCAAGTAAGAGATGTACATTTGGAGAGAGAGACTCAAGGTCTGAGCCAGTCCCTGCCTAAGAGGGGCAGAAGCTGGGCATGGATATTGTATCAGCTTAAGCCCATACCGAGTGACCCACAAACAACAGTCAGCGTGTGTGTGTATGTTCTTGTGTGTATATTCCACTAGCAAACCCTGGGTCTTCACTTCCATCAAACTGGGCTCCAGTGGAGCAGGAAGGAGCACTTCCCTGGCTCTTGAACTCCGCTGGATTCAACAAGCTCTGGCAGATCCCATTTTGAATGTCAGAACTTGAAGAAACATGGCACAGTAACAGATGCAAAACAATGTCATGAAAAAGATGCTTCCATGTTTTTCTAGTGCTAAGCAAGGTAAATTGATGGTTTCCTCTACACAAACAACTTGTGTTATGTTAATTCTGAAGATAGAATTGTTTCACACAGAAAATCTCTGTTGAATCCCAATATCTAAATACATGAACGTTGGTGTCAAACGATGAAGACTTCTCAGATTTTTCTACTTTAACATCAATGCTTCCAACTTTTAAGTTCTAATTTTCTTAATTTTCTTAAATTAATATTTGAAAAAATTACAGGACAGAATTGCTGAAGTTACTTAGCAATGTCCATGCTGAGAACTGAATTTCTTGCTGAGGACTGCTTTATTGCTTTCCAAGTACCTGCACACTTTTGAACGTACGTAACTTCTGTACCAAAATTCCTTGCAATAATGCTAAATTTTCTTTGTTTACAAGATTTTTGATCAATATCACCTGACTTTGCTAATGTATTTTAGCAAGGAAGTACTATTTGGACTGATTTTCTACATTTCTTTAAAAAGCTGTTTTTCTGCTTCCATTTAAAAAAAAGTATTTTTTTGTTCTCTAGGCAACTTTATCATTAAAAAAGTTCTGGAGTATATAATAAATTTCAGGAAACAATATATCATTCAGCCAGTGTGGTTAATCAGTAAAGAGATTCAATTCTTCCAGTTGCTGTTGCTAAAATTACAGATATTGCTGGCTCTGACCTGAAAAAAATGTGTGTTGTTAGACTGCAACTTCAAAAATGAAGTTGTAGTTAAGTTATTTCCACTTGTAAAAGAGATGCACATCAGCACTCAGTGATGCATCTCTTGACATGCTGTTTAATGCACAGCTCTGAGTTCTGGAGGGGAAGGACCACTGTTTATTTGGTACATCTGCCATGCCCACCTGGTTTGTTAAAGAGATGACAGGTCTCTCTCATAGCAAAGCGAGCAGCCTACATAGATTAAGCCAACGAGGCTCCTAAAAGGAAAGTTTCTGACAAAACCCTGATTCACACTAAAAATCTTTAAACCACTGAACAGAAATTCCTTGGAAAACACGAAAGAATACACTGTTGATCAGTAATTCTCTATGTGAATTAACAGATTTGCTGAACTTAATTTCACTTTCGAGCAGTCTAAATCCAGTCCATATGTAGTACCACTGCAGCAGTTCAGTACTGCTTAAAATTTAGGGAACTCCTGGAAGCAGAACTGGAGTGGTGCAGTGATCACTAAATTCAGACTCTTAATAGCACTGGCAGAACTATGCAGGTTTATTTGTCTGATTCATTATCTTACGTCAAGCACTTTTTCTTGTAAATGTTATGTCTCATTTACTATTTTCTTAGGAAAATGGAGAATGAGATGAAAGGAAGAAGGTAATAATTTCTAGAAAGCATGCAAGAAGGATGAGACATCAGATCTCAGTGGCGTTAGCTTCTGTGTTTATTCTAAGTGGAGCTGGCAGAATAAGGTTGAGTGTTTATCATTTACCAACTAGAAATAATAGGTATTTGTAGTATGAAAGGTGACTAATGTATTACCTTTTCATCTGAACATGTTAAATCTGATATGACAGCTCAGCATGATAGTGAGTAATAACCTATTTTGAATATTCAGGTTATTAAAATGTATCCTGTGTTGTCTTTCCACACACAAAAAAACTGCTTCAGCATTTAACAGAATGAATGCTGTCTTTCTGAAGTGAGATCAAGGAACTGGTGTGAGAATTAATTGTGACAGCTATGTTGTAGATGAAAGACAGTGTCGCAAGAGCTGTCACACTTCACATGCTAGCAGAGGTTGGAACATCTTGACTGAAGACCTCTTATTTACAGAAAGACAGCGAATGACATTTTCTATAGTTCTATTACTGTTCTTTTAATTTTGCATTCAAATACAACTTCGTATTTTACTAATAATGATGTTACAAAAAATGAAATAAAGAGAATCAAAAAGCCCCAAAATTCAGATTTTTTTCACATGCCTGTTTTCACTCAGACTTGAAGATGACACCGAAGTTCAAATCTAAAGAACTGTTTGACAGTGATTGCACTGACTTAAGCTTGGAGAACAGTGAGTTTTGTATGGAGACGTAAGCTTATACTTCATGTACTTTCTAATGGTCCTATTGCGGATAAAAGGACCAAAGTACTTCTAAAATGAGTACTGTAACACCAAGCTTTTGAACTCCATGGTGGCACCTGTAAATTTAAGCCAGGTGTTCTAAATCATACCAAATGCATCCAGGTGAAGAATCTACTCAAACTTATATTGGATACAACTGGTTTGACAAAAGCTAGAATCCTGAATAAAGAAATAACAGGAAAAATTAAAGTGAGTATTACATTTTTAATTTCACCATACTTCACAGTGTTTATTATCCTTCATAAAGGGTCATGTTAAAATGGCCATGTGGTTCACTTCAACTCTCTCATTCAAAGGAAAGACCATGGCAGTGAGCCGTATAAATATGCCTTTAGGCACTCACGAGTTCAGTCCTGGTACTTCCTGTGCTGCTTTCCTCATTCAAGAAAATGTACAGTCGCTGTGTTATATGCTATTTTAAGGTAAGATGTTCTCAGTCTCTCCCATCAAAGTTTTTCTGTTCCACGTGAAATATTTAAAAAGCCACTGGTTTTGAGAAAGAGCAAACCTGAATGACTTTTTAAAGACAGTGCTCAGGGCACTGAACTAGATGAAGGAGTTTTGAATGCTATGTTCTATGCTGGCCAAGTCTTGGTCTCCAAGTAAGACGCTACCACCCAAAAACTGCCTCACACAACAGAATCCCTCATCTGTGATGAGGTACTTAAACATCACGGATATCACCTCCCAGGTAATACATGCAAAAGATCCTTCAAAACAATCTGGATGCTCTCCGCTTTTTTCCTTCTTATTAATTAACTGTAGGAAAAATTGTTTGTATACTGGACTATTGGTATTAGGAAGCACACGGATATTTCTTTATTTGGAGGTAACTTACAATCCCATCTTGGGCAAGGATGCTAAAAGGCACCGTTACCAGATTTAAAAAAAAATCAAAAAGTCATCAACTTTTGATGAGCCTCACTCATCAAAAATATTAAAAGAGAAGTTATTGGCAAAACAGACATAAGAAACACATGGTTTTCACCAAATTCTTCAGTTGGTCACAATCACATAACATGTCATAAACATATAACTCAAGAAGTAGCAAGGAGGATTTTTGTTACTGAAATCAGGACATTTCTAACAGATCCTGAAGTGCGGACATAGTACCTAACTTAGGGATGATGGATTTGCTGTTGCAGTGCCTGTGCTATAGACTCATCAGAATGACTTTTAGGTTTGGTGAGACTCTTTCATGGACCCTGCTGTAGGTGCCAAAGTGCCTCTCTGGGTTCTCCCTGATTTCCCCCATCCCTGTTTTAATCTTATTTTACAAGCAAAGCCTTACTATTGAAGAAACTAAAGGGCCTCAATCTTTCATTTGTATCTGCATTGAGAGAGACACTTGGATGAGAGGTAAGATTCCAGGTCAAAAATAATTTCCAACTAGTGCTAGAACTACAACAGATACTCCTGTCCTTGCAGAGCTTTTAAGTATCTTAACTGTACACAGTCTTTCTGACTGTTAAGTACCAATGTCAGCTGCTTTAGAGTAAAATGCAAATCCTTGCAAAAAAAGGTAAAGATTGTGTATCATTCTTTATACAGTAGTGTGGTGTAATGCAACTAATAAATAACATGCTTTCTTTTAGCAGGGACAGGACTGCTTACATACTGGCTACACTTTGTTAGATGATCTGGTGACCTTAAATCAGAACATCTTTCTCAACAGTGGAGCCAATTATTTCCTGATAGGTTTTTTTTTTAATTATTATGTTCTGCTAATCTATGGTTCACTTGTGTATTTAAGAGAGACTATAAAACATGTTCAGATGAGATGATAGGAAAGAAATGTTATTACTTCTACTCTTCCTTGTTAGTTGGAGTAGCTAAAGAGGTTTGCAAGGTATAAACATATGCAACAAAAAGCCATTTCATATTAATGGAAAATAACTGGCACAAAGAGTATGCGGTATCAATTAAGTGCACGCATGTCCCAGGTAATGCAAAGAAATTTTTGAGACAGTATGTGAATTAGTGCACAAAGAACACCTGCTTGAGACTAATACTTCTACAGCAGGCTACCTCAGCTACCACAGAGGTCTATACATGCTTACTGTGTTGTTTTTTCCTACTGATTGCATTACATTTTCCAACGTATCATTTAGGTGACCAGATCTCTGCTTCCTTGCATTCACATCAGGAGGTAAAACACATCTAACAGTTACCAGGTCTGAGGCATTTCACACTCATTCTATGAACTTGTCTATACTTCAAGAAGATAAAGAGAAGAGACATAGAAAATACATGAGCTAAAGGACAATCACTATCCTCTATCTGCATGTAATTTGCAAAGGAAATCTCTCATGGAAAGTTTAAAGAAAATATTAAAAATTAATAAAAAAGAATAGCCAACATTTAAAATATGAAAATATAAACCAAAAAGGAACTTTAAGACAAAAATACTCATAGTCTTAAGATTTTAGTCTGAACACTCTGATTATCTAAAAAAGTTAAAAAAAAAAAAGCATCAGGACAAAGAAGTAATTAGAACAGAAAAAAGAGAAATGCATTTCAAGTTTCAGGACACATGCCAATTTTAGTTAGGCTTGATGAGGGTTTAATGCCTATCGGCAAACTGTTTCTATGAGAACTGTCAGCCCTCCCTGCCCTCGGCCTGTTTGCCCAAGACCAGCAGGGTATGACACGCCGCAAAGGCAGGATCTGGAAGTCTGTAACCTCATTATTGGTGCTACTGCTCTGCCGCATCGTTTGATGGAAACATTCCTATTCTTATTTAACGGCTGATATTATCAATCCACAACAGATTGAGTTGGTCCACGCTGCAGTGCTGCTGAACAGTAAAAATCAACTAATAATAAACTCAGAGTGAAAGACTGAGCATAAATCTCTTCTTACAATATTGTAATTAAATTCTGTACCTGCTAGTAATTTCAGCATTGCAGTCTGGATTTTTTTTTTTTTTTTTTTTAACCAATGAAATGAAAATGATTCAGAGAAACTCGTTCAAAGTTGGTTTTTGTGTGACTTACTCCGCGGTGGTGACAGCCATTTCTAATCAGTGGAGACTGAGGGGGCAAAGCATCAAAGTATTGAGACAAGCACATAATGCAGTGACAGCCAGGTGTCCTAACTTGAACTTAGATTTTGCTGTCTTTGCCAGCACTACAGGTCCCACTCCATGAATCTTGTAACAGTCATGTAAATATTTGACTACTGCTGCAAGTTTATGTACCAGGTACAGGTGCCCAGGTGCTGGTGGGGGGTTCTGCAGGAGTGGCCTCTGGGAGGAGAGGCCAGAGCTGCCCCGTGCCGGACATCGCCATTCCAGCCGGCTCCAACCGCCCCTGCCCCGGGCACAGCTGAGCCCCTCAGCCACAGGCAGGCACCTCGGGGAAAGCCTGGGGCAGAAAGGGCAGAAAATGTTGGGCAGAGAGAGGAGGAGGGAACAAAAAGAGTGAGAAACAGCAAAGGGAACACCAAAACCAGAGGAGGAGGAGGTACTCTATGCTGGAGATGTCCACACTGCAGTCAGTGGAGGATCCATGCTGGAGCAGGTGGGTGCTCCTGAAGGAACTGCAGCCTGCGGAGATCCCATGCTGGAGCAGGGGGAAAATGTAAAGGGAAGGAGCAGCAAAGAGAAATGTCTATGTACTGACCACCCTCCACCCCTCCTCATGCTGCCTGGCGGGAGGTAGAGGAGACTAGAGCAAAGGAGTGAAGTTGAGTTTGGGAGAGGGGGGAGGAATTGTGTGGCTTTAATGTTTGTTTTTGTTTCTGACTATCCAAATCTATTTTAATTTGCAATACATTAAATCAGTTTTCCCCAAGTTGAGTCTGCTTTGTCTATGACGGTAACTGGTAAGTGATCTCCCTGCCTTTACCTCAACCCACAAGCTTTCTCATCCTATTTTCCTCCCCCATCCTGCTGAGGAGGCAGAGTGAGTGAGCAGCTGGGTGGGTGTCTGGCCCATAGCCAAGGCTAACCCACCATAGCCCATCTGTCAGGGTCAGTCAGGCCCCAAAAATTCTCTTCTTTTTCTATGCATTTTTAGAAGAGAGATATTTGGTGAGTTTAAACTCTGTAATTACGTGCAAGTGTGTGTACAGACAAGCATACCCACATTTACTACATGCATTCTGCAAGGGAATCCCAAAATGTATTCCCTAAGAAAAAGATGTGAGAAAAACCCATATTGGCAAAAAAATACTCCAAACCCAATCAGGATTAGGACAATAAAGCTTGATTTCTATTAACACTAGCACTATAATGTTAAAATCCAGATTTTGATACTTGTTTGCTTGAGAATTTCAGACTTTTTCTTCTAGAAAGAAAGCATTTACAGTTATGGGTCAAATACTGCAATGGACATGCTACCAAAACATAACATAGGGTGTCACTGCGGTTAAAGCTGCAAAACAATACTTGGATTTTGACATGAAGGAACAAACCTTAGGGATAGGACAGGGGAAAGATAAACCTACTGCCTCTTTTGTTAGCTGTCTCTTATCCATCACCTTACAGAACTATGTCTGTGCTCATGAAGGAAAGACAGCGCTGCATCAACTATGGTCATAACTTACTCGCTGAAAGGCTTCTTAGCAGCATAGCTTCTGCATTAAAGCAGCTGAATTCATAAAGTCATAGACATACATAACTCCTTTTCAAGCTGTTTAGGTTAGCACATGACATCTTACAAGTCAACAGAAATGCAATGAACGGTCTCCATTTCTGGGAAGTATTTACAGTACATACAAGATATAGGAAAACAGCATTGAAAGTAGGTGTTAGATATTATTCAGCTGGCATGACTCCTCAACTCTGACTTAGATATCTGCTTAGCCATCCCTTTAAATGCAGAAAAATATGTTTGTATTCCTCCTAAGCTACACTATAAATAAATAGGCCCCAGGAGAGTGTACATCCCAGCCTTTCTTGATACCATTTCATTGGCACCTCTTTTTCCTACAGGGAAAAGGCTGGCTTTACCTTGAAGGATTTTTTTTTTTCATTTGCTTATTCAACAGCGGTACTCTGACTCCATTATGTTTCTCTTATGTCAATAACAAAGAGCAATCAAGTATGACATTACATGAGAACTAGTTTTTGCTGTTCAGTAACAGCAATACCACTAGGACCTTACTCCAAGGACTTAAATTATTTTAAAATACTGTTGCATTGTATCTCAGCTTAATTCATGAGCAGTGGCAGCATTCCTACCTTATTGGAAAGGCAACTGAAATGTACATTAATTACATTTTCTTAAAAAAATGTCCTGGTTAATTACAAGCGTCGCAAGGGAAGAGGGAGAAATTATAAAATCCTGCTTCCTCTGTTTCTTGCTTTAACTGCCAGGCCACCTTTCCTTACTGTTTTACTGCATAGTGATGTAATTGTCTTTCCCATGTGCATGTTTTGCTTTTCTATAAAAGATCTTTCTCTCAACTTTGTCCATGGGAGCTTGTGGAAAGATGTAAAGAGAGAGAGTGGGGATTAAGTGACAAGTATACAAACAGTTTTACTCCGTGTTACATGCCAAATTCAAATTGCATTAGCTTTCTTACAAATCCTGAAATGCCTTGTTCTAGATGGAGTACTATGTTGGATCTATTTGACAATAACTGAAAGGAGGACAATAATACTTGTAAACTATATTGTGAATGTTGAAACATTTGCCCAAATCTTGAATTAAATGAAATTTTCAAATTCAGCATATTATTGGGTACACTAATAGGCATTACAGTAACACTTGGAACACTCAATGTAAAAATTAGAATTTTACTATAACATTTTTATATATAAAATTAAATTGTTATTGTGAAATATTCTCTAAACTCAGAAAACGGTCTTATAGAATACTTAAACAAATACACAGTCCTCCAAATTAAAGCACGCCTAAGATGAGTTACTTCCTGTAAGCACAATAGCAAAAATTTTTGAAAATGCAATCAATCAAATAATAATGCAAAACTCTCAGAGGATGCAGCTTCACGGGGGAAAGAGAATATCAGTGTAGGTACAGACAGTCACTGCACTGACACTTTCTGTTTTTCAGATAAATGAGGACATTTTACAGCAAGTTAACATGGACAAAACAATGTCCTCAGAAGCCTGAGCGTGCAAGCCTTTCTCATTTAACTGGTACTCTGCAAAGGCAGAGTGCCTTGGCAGAATCAGAACATGTTATTTAAAAGAAACCATTAACTACTGGATTACATTTCCTTGAATACCTACCAAAAGCTGTCCAGCAAAGCAGATAAACAAAATGAAGGAAAGCAAGAGAAATGCAGCCCCAAATGAAATTCCAAGAATAGATGTTCTACAAGAAAAGGAAAACATGTGTTAATTTCTCTGTTACACATTTGTAGCATGACCTTTCTTTATGTATAATACTGATGATACAAAAAATTACCATGTGCAAGTTGCAACTTCCAAACATCAACACCATGCAAAACCAATTCCAGTCCTTACCAGAATGACAGGCTTTTTTCCTGCCTTTTTCTCATCTCAGGAATGCTTGAACTGGCTTTACCTCTGACTTTGCAAAACTATTACCATGAGAAGATAATAATTTCCAGACAAATAATTTAAATAACAAAGTGCATTAACAGCAGCAATGTTTTGTTTTGTTTTCATTTTAGAAAGCTGGTATTAATGAAGATCCTTATTGCTTTATTTTTATGCTGTTGATTTTATAATAATTTAAGAGTCTAATAGATATACAAAATAAACTTGTTGGTAGTGTACATTCTCCCCTAAAAGTAGAAAAGCAATAGCATGGGACAGGGATGTCCAGTTTTCAGTGTCTCGCAGCTAGAACCTGTGATATCTGTGATGCTCCAGTTTCTCAGTCAGCAAGGGCCCTAATACAGTGGCTGCTATTTCATGAATGGATAGGGATTCAACACCTCTGAAAACTCCACTTTGTATCAAATCTGACTGGCTGGCCAGTAGATTCTGAAGTATCAGAGGACAGGAAGGAAAACTAAACACCATGAAGAAAAGAAAGAACAACAACAGACTTTCAATGAAAAAAATTGAATAACCTATACTTTCCCTGAAATCATCCTAACTCAGCGTTCTAGCTCATCCCTTTCTTGTGTGTTAGAAATAGGAAAGTCTAGCCAAAGTAGCATCACTAGATACTCAGCAAACAGAAACAGGGATACAGCAACAAACCGTGCATGCGTTCATTCCACAAATGGGGAAATGTCTCCATATGAATACCACAGCAGAGCGTAATTGCTCCATCAGGCACCATACGAGAGCTACTTAGCATGGTTGCCCAGGGAAAGATGCAGTGCGACCTAATGACGTTTAATGAATGCCAAGAGGAGATCAGAAGCTCTGGACCAACTGCGTTGTTTAAGCAAGGGAACTAGATGGCATCTTAAAGTCCCTCACCTGAGCATCTGCTTTCAGTTTTAACTACAGATTTGACATTTTTACAGAATTAAAAAATATTTCTCAACTTCTTTGAGCACCAGCAAATCAAACCTTATATGCTAGAAATATTGGCATGATGTTTTAGAATTAAGTTTTATATTCCTCACTTTTTCCACAAAACTATAATAAATGTTACATTTGAAGTTAGCTCTTCCATAAACGTATGATTCAGAATTAAAATACATTATTAATGAAAGCATACATTTCTGTTCTTTAGAGATGCCATGTGAATGCAAATATAAACATTTTAGAAACTATAATATTAAAAATTTAGGAGTAGAACTCTATGGATCAATTTCCTTAGATTACGTACAAATATTGGAAAACATTTTGATCTGTTTTAATAACAGTGTTATAGAAGCTATTTTCAGGAAAGAACAAAAAAGCATTAACTTCAAAAACCACTTTGATGCCATACTGCTGCCATTAAGAACATTTTGGAGAATAATTTATAAGCTTCCCTGCCAATCATTCAGAGAATCTCTTATACACTAACTATTCATCAGATTTTGGGTTGATGTGAACAGCTGATGAAAAACAAACAACTGGCAATTCACAACATATATTAATCTTGAAATAATGTTTCTTTTAGAAGTTATTTGAAAATCATTATTGCTTATGAATACATGTTCTCCAAGAATTTCTCATCAAGACTGAGACAGTAAACCATACATCAGAATATGCAAAACTACAGTCTCTACTCTTAGCAATTTAAAATCTAGTAAGCAACAGAAGAGTATGTGAAGAGTACTTAATCACACGGGCAACTGGCAAGAACAAAAGGCCTTTGTAGCTGTTTTACATGATTAATGATGTTACTGAGGTGGCACAAGACAAAGAATTACATAGTAAGGTGAGTAAGATTCTGATGAACAGGACAAAGAGAAAAGGACTGAGAATAAGGAAAAGTGGTATCTGAGTGGTGAATACAGAGAAAAAAAGTTGTAAGATTTTTGCTCCCCACACCCCCTTCTTTTCTGGGAACAGCGGGACTTCTATTTCAATTAGGCTAAGCCAAAGTAGTTTCACGCTGCTCCTAGAAGGAAAGAAGTGGGCTGAAAATGCTATAATGGGAAGCAAAATACTACAAATGAAGTGCCACCATAAACAAGCCTCATTTGAGGCAAGGACCATAGGAAAGCCATAACATGCATTTATTTTTTGTCACTGGTACGTTATAAAAACAGTACAGGTCTTTACAGTAAATTTATCTCATCTTTATTGTGTAGAGTCATCAAACACAGTGCACAAGTCACCAAATGCACTGCATTGACAAATTTGGGCAAACCATTTTGTCAAAAGAGCACCTGGAATCCCATAAGCCAGCTAACTTTTTACCTGCCTCTTCCTGTGCTTTAAGCAATGACCTAATTCCTGAAAGGTCTCTCTGCTACGGTGCCCCACCAGGAACCCTGACAGGTCAACCCTTGACAATAGCCTACAGAGGGATGGAGTTAAAAATTGAGGAAACAATATGAAAACTTCCCAAGCTTCAGATAGTTCCAAGTCTAAATAATTTATGATCTTGGCTATCCTTCTCTTATTTGTCTGGATTCATCAGTGAATATCTGTTCTGAATAATTCATTTTTATCAGATGGTATGAGATTGGAAAAAAAGTTATATTTGTACATACTTATGTGTTGTTGGCAACATTTTCACTGAAAAATAATAATTTATTATGAAGAAAAAGATACTGAAAAATGGAGAAGAGAATGCATTCTTTCTACACTTTTGTAACTTTAAGGAAAATATATGACTGATGGCACATGTCCCTTAATGGGATGTAGAGAATTTCCTTAGCTTGCCAGGTAATTAACATTCATGTTTTGAACTATTTGATTGCAAATTCTCCTGAGGTGATAAAATCATAATGAAGCAATTACAAACGACAATTATACAAGGAAATACTGAATTCAGACTTTTTTTGATATCTAATAGTAGCTATTTCTTTCTTAACTCAACTGATGTTTTCACTAAGCCATCGATGGATTCAATGGCTATGTAGACTAAAAGTATGGCAGTTTCAGTGTTAAGAAAAAATCATTTGATAACTCCACTTGATTTTTTTTCAATCAGATACGGCAGAAAAACAGCTAGTAGTAGTGTTTTTCTTTCATTTATATTGTCTTATATTTTACACGCCTGCTTTCAGTCAAAGTTTTTAAGTACTACCTTTTCTATGAAGAAATTCAGCTGTGCCTGACTGGGAATACTATGTTAAGGCCTCCTAACCACCTTCCATGAGTAGAACAAGATGACTGCTAGTTTGGCATGACTCAGGACAGAAGGACACAATTTCTTGAACATAGCAGTCTCAGAGATTGAAGACTTGGGAAGAATCTTAAATGTATCCCCAAACAAATCCCTTACTCGAATAGCACAAGAAGTAGCTCCTGTTCAATAGGAATATACTTTCACCACTTCACCAGTTTGCATTTCAAACAACAGCACTGCCAATTCCATGTTAGTTGACTGTTTCCCTATATAAAGAATGTAGGCTTGTAGTGAATTACTAGAGATACTTCCATCATTTGGTAAACCAAGAATGCTAGGGAGCCACTGAAGGCCTGTTCTGAGGAAATGCAACGATCAAGATTTGATGTAAATTTAATATCATAATAAAGACCTCATGATACTTTCACCCCAAGATATTGTTTACTTGATTAAATTCATATATACCACTTTGTGTAAAGTTTATTATGAAAACACCACATCACTTTATTGACCCTGAGAAAATTAAAACGTTAATATTATTTCAGCCTTGAAATAAATGTCTTGTGATCTTGGAGATATTACTTGTTACTTGCAACTTTCTGGATGTCACTCACCATCAATTATCTCCAAATATATTTTAAAGCAGCAGGTGGTGTGCCTGCACAGAAATCAATGATATTACACTGCTGCAAAACCAGATTAATGGAATAGTGAATTTCTGTAATTAAAAAAGTGATGTAGTTTATCTCCCTGTCTTCATTACATCACCATTTAAAAATCCTGTAGAATTTTTGGAAGAAAACAAATAGGATAGATAGAATTTTAGACTAAACTATGATTTATTTATTTATTTATTTATTTATTTTCTGTAAGGAAATAACATTTGCAGCTCTGGAATATACTCAAATTAAGCTACATTTGTGATGACTACATACACTGGTGATTTTTCAATTTTTCTTTTCTTCAAATTCGCAATGCTCACGGTTTTCCAGCAAAGATACAGATTCCTGTACAAAACCTTGCCTTTCTGTCTTCCATTTTTGCATCTCTTAAATTAACCAACAGACCCCTTGAAGCTGAATACCATTCATGTTGGTAATACCTGATCTTTACACTCTTGCTTTTACAATTTAACATGCAGCCCTATAAAATGACGAAAAGATAACTGACATTTTGGTAATGAAAATGACAAATCATATGTATTTTCTGCTCTGATGTTAGGAAGACATCATGTAATATCAGCATATGCTTTTGCAAGCTGGTGGACACTTCCTTAGTTGAATACAGCTCCCTAGAGTTCACCAATTTTCAGTATCTGATATATTTTAATGAGGTACACAATTGCTTTAAGACACATAATAAGGATATAGAAAAATGAGCATCTTACTACATGTATGATAGATGATAAATCTAGATTCATTTTCATGACTGAAATCAAAACATAAAAACAGATTCATAAATCATGCTGCTGGAAGGGCCTAGTTAGATCCAAGTTTGGGTTTTGGTATATCACAAACCATGAATTGCCCTGAATTAATTCCTGCACTAATCAAAATACAGTATGAGTTTGTAAAATAATACTCATTATGCAAAATGACAAATAAAACTAGTCATGAGTCTTCATTTCATATTTTGCAATAGTAATGCCTAAACTCAGATTGAACCATGTGCAGGATACTGCTGAACTCTTGGAAGAGTGTCCCTTTGCAGCTTGCGTCTCTGTGTCAGAAACAAGCTGGGAAACTCTTTGCAAAGAAAATGCTGTAACATCTGAATAGAAGTCCATAAAACTTTATACATGTTATAAAACATGTCTGCACGGTGGAAAGTCAATTTATAATGACCTAACGATTCCTTCTGGCTTTGAATTAAAATGTAAATACTACAGCACAGGACCAATCAATCAACTGTTATAAATACTACTCCTGAAAGCACTGCACAGGGGAAAAGACTATGGGTGAAGAAATACTGTATGACAGGGAATATACAGTGTTGGCCTCCGAAGCAACTACTATAAAGCAAATACCAACTTTACACTATGTAAACAATCAGCAGCAAAATTCCATTTTAAGAAATCTAATAAAATACTCTTTATTGGAGCTGTCTTCCAGATTTCTCAGTCTTTCTAGAATATGCTGATAGACAGCTGATTTATATGCACAAATATGAACTAGCTCCTAATATATAAATTCGGATAAAAATAATTATTCCAGCAATTGATCATAATATTTTAAGATTAGTTTTAAATTGAGACATTTTATGAATAGTAATGCTCTGTTTGCATGCTGAATAGAGCAGTGCTATCACAGTAAGATGTTAAATACATTCAGTTAATCACAGTCCCAGTTCTGCAATCCATTTTGTCCCACTTCAACATCAAATTGTCACACTTATTTTACATGTAATTTTAGTTGCACAAAATTATAGCTTGTATTACTTTTTTTTTACACATATTAATTTTATTCCTGTCATCATCACACATTTTTAAATGCAAAGAGAAAAACTAAAATGAATGAAGAATTGATATTAACACTTGGCACCATGCTATGGACCGCATTTAAAATTAGAAACAAGCATAACTTTGAAAATGGGCTGAAATCCTCTGTCATCTCTGTCCAATTTCATTTCCATGAATTGACCTATGTAATCTGACAATTCCAAAGTTTTTTACTTATGCATTTTTATGTATAAGTTTTATTTTATGTTTTACATTAATGATCAAATATATATAGGAATGAGTAGATATTAAATACCACTTACTTTGGCAATACCAGAATCTGCACAACAAAAATGCAGAAGAATATGAGACAGGCGCAAGTCACATAATACTTAAATGCAGGCAGAGTAGTTGCTCGATACTAGAAGAAAAAAAATCAGATATTAACAACACAGTTTCCAAAGCAGATAAAATATCACCCAACTGAAACTTCTGTTTAAAGATGCAGATATATATAGGCAGTCTTCAGCAATAGTAAATTTCCTGTTGTTCAATGACTTCCACATGCACTCACATAGGACTGAGAATTAGTAGGCATGGTACTGAATCCTTTTACTTCTTGAAGAACAGCTTAAGTAGCCATGTCAAATGGTTTTGTCTTGTTCCTCCACAGACCAGGACTATCCCAAATTCATCATTAAAAAAAAAAAAAAAATTAAAAAAGTGAAAGCATTTTAAAAAAATATTTTTAGGAATGGCCAACCATTCTCAGCTGATCCCAAATTTCTTAGTCATTAATTCCCCAAACTGATTTTCAATTATTAATAAATACGGAATGGCCTGAAGCAGTTATAAAAAAAATGTATCAGTCATTTAGACAGGAAACTTCTGAGCGCACAAAGCAGCAAAGTGTAAACTGTGCTACAGATCTGTATAAACATTCTATTTCCAACAGCATAGCTAGCAATCATACTGATATTTACTGGGGCTATATTATTACTTCAATTAAAATATTTGATGTTTCTGTTAAAAGGCCTCATATGTCCACTGATACTACTAAACACTTGATATTCTCAGGAGAGAGTCAATTTGATCTGTTTTGTCATGGAAAAAAAAAATCTATGTATGAATCACTAATTAGCCCATCTAGAGACATAAGAATTGAGCAATGAAATATTTATCAGAGTTGTCATAGCTATTTGAGATAGATATGTCTAGATTGAAACCAATTAAGTACTCAAAGGGAAACGACCTCAGTACTGGGCCTACTAAAGTTACTTACACTATTAAGTTTTTTTCAAAGGGTAAGAGTTTAAGATTTGATTATTAAAAGAAAATGTACAAAGGTTATTTTCACAAAGTGCTCAAAATGCAACTTCATAAAATGGAAAGTGCAAGAGCTGTGCTTTCTAACTGCAAGCACACAGCTGTGTCTTTGTGCTTAGTGCCAAGTTCTGCCCTTGAAACTGGTGCATCATCTGCATGAACATGTAGAAATTGAGTTTAGCAACCCAACAGCTTTCTTCACTTTAGAATTGTATGACAAATTAAAAGAAATTCTTATCACATACCTAACTGAATTTTAAGGCACAAATATGACTTTGCTCGACGGGTACATTTTTTCTTCCACCTGTTGAATATATTTGCTGTTTCTTAATGGTCTTGTCCAACAATTTTCAACCTTAAGCTGCTGTTAAAATCTGAGAAAATTCCAGTCCACTTGTAAATTCATTTCAGTGTTTCACACTTCTCCAGACATTTCCCAATGAAGTCAGGCAACTCACTCCTTAGGTTAAATAATTATTTTGCTTATTACCTCGCTGCACTTTCAGGTCCTACAGGGCCTGAAAAGCTCCTGTTTAAATCAAAAGCAGGCTTCTTGATGAGTTCTTTAAAGTCAAGACTGGACTGGTAAGTCATTAAGAGGCAATGAAGAAAGATATTAAAAAGCCAGATGTAAAAAGAACAATTACTTCTTTGCCACTCCATAGCATTCTACAGTCTAAAAGAGATTAGACTCCTACATAACTTAGCTCCCTGATTTTCTCCCAAGTCCTGATTCCCTGATTGTCCTAATTGCACATATGATGGTTTTCTCTCAAGTTCTCTTTCAGAATTTATCACTTAGTACCATCTGCATTAAAATCTGAATGTGCTCCTATGCACACCTTTGACCCACTCAGTGTACCCTTTAAACACTAGACCACACCAGGTCTAGCTTCTTCTCTCTTACGCCATACTCTAAACAGTCTCAACAAGTCTTGAAACTTTTTTCACCCTAATGCATTGCCAAGGGCATACAGCACGTGCCTTTGGCAGCTGGCCATAAGAACACTATTCTGCTGAGTGAAATAATCTGAACATTATTTCAGATGCTTTTAACTGAAAGATATGTACAAAAATAATTAAATATGTATTTGACCACCACATGGAACCCAGAGGATGCTTGCACCTATGCTGTATAGTGTGAACGTAGTATGGTAATACCTCCTCTACCCCATTCTCATCAGGTTCACTCATTTATGCAGCCAGTTGTGGTCAAACGTACCTCTTACTTCCCTGAAGGACAGTATAGCTGTTCTGCTACAGCTACCCTATGCTTATGAGAAAGC
>NW_010527225.1:30909-57313 GCF_000687285.1 Phaethon lepturus
TGAAGCTGTGTCAGTGTGTAGAAACACACTCAAGCTATACAAGGCCATAAAACAAAGAAAAGGCCTGACTTTTGAGGCTAGTGGTCGTGACAGTCACCTAAAAGGGAGGAATCTTTCATTCTGATCATTACTCCAAGGACTAGAAACAGTATCATTTACTCCATCTGTACATACATGTCTCAAAATGTGTTTTATCACACATATTAGTCAGAAAAACATTTAGTGTGTTGCATCCATGACAGCTAGGCATTTTTATTAAAAACCATTTATAGTATTGTTTCCCTGAAATGACTGTGAGAATCAAGTGCATATGGAAAAAAAAAATGAGCAATTGATATCATTACAAGACTATAATTACTACAGGAAGAGTCTCTGAAACATGGCAAAAGAAAAAAAAATCAAAAACAGTGGAGTTTGATAAATGTCTTTTGCAGATGTAGGTGATGGAACTTAGGAATTCTTTGCTCCAGTTACAGCAAATTTGGACTATCAAACCTCCTCCCACTTCTGCGAGACCATGAACTTTTCAAGAAATTCAAGTGAAGTGCAGAGCCCTACAAACAGGAAAGCGGTCTCAGACATCACATTCATATAATTTCTTCTGTAAATGAGATAAAATATTATTGCAAGGCTTGAACATCTTGCAGGAGAGGTGCTGTGGCCATGGGTCTGTGTTACAAAAGCAAGGGATACCAGCCTCACTTAGGGTGAGGCAAAGAAAGAATCGGCTGTTAATTTGCAGTGAAAAAAACTTACTTCTTTCTCCAGAGTCTTATTATAGAAAAGAAGTGATATTCTTTGAATATCTTCAGATTTAAGCCACTGCCTAGAAGAGAAAAGGAACGTTATTAATTGATATAAGAATATAGTAGTCCTGTCTTTTTATATTACTGAAATGCAGTAAAGTAAGAAAATCACTTTGAATAAAGCAAGTTCTTGTGTATTGCCATGTATATGGTGAATTGCACAGACAGTAAAAGCAGAAACTACAAATCCTCTCTCCGTTTTGACTTCTATTGCTAATGTACACATGAAACAAAAGCTCAGATGAACCATTTTTTCCATGGATCATTCTTAAGGACCATCATGGGAGAGATTTATATGATGGAAATCTGACACTGATATTCCACTCATGTCCAAAATAATGTAGTATATCCAGTGCACAGAAGAGAACCTGAGATAAAAAAGGTCCTTCACAAAGTACCTTTAAGAAGTGCAGTGTTACATGCAAGAGTAGCAGGTAAATTACACCTTAAAAATTCCTATTCTGAACAAAAATGTAAAACAACATTATTAAAAGAGGTGGAGTGATTTTGTCTTTGAGCTGTATTAGTCTCTTGACCATGACCCTGTACTCCAGATGTAGATTTTGATCTTTTTACTGATTATAAAAACTTCTTCCCTGCTTAAAGATGAGAAATACAAAATAGAATAAGTACTTGCATTGAAATGACAAATCTATTTTAAAATAAATGAATCTTGACAAAAGCTTGACATAACTTCCACAAAATAAAATGTTCTAATATGAAAGTCTACATTTATTTTAATGGACACTTGAAAAGAAACCGAATATTTAAATTTCAAGAGGGTTAGGTTGCTTGTACTTCAAGGGGACTAGAAAAATTTGAAAAATTATTTAAGCAGACTACTTCTGTGAACATGCAATATCTGACCTTGAACAATAATAACAGGGCTTGAGATTTTTTTGCAACCTTTCCTGCAGTAACTTTGAATTAGGCTCTAAGCTAGTAAGTGTAGCTAAGGCCTTCTAAATAAAAGAGAATGTCTCAACTGACAGGCTGCAATGCAAATAAGTAGCAGCAATGAACCATGGTGGAATATATCCTAAATTAAGGTCCTGGGAGAACAGGAGTGTAAGCTGTTAGCTTTGATTTGTGAAATCTAAAATATTTGTTTCCTTGCCTGGAAGACTGTCCCTGCTCCTGTGCAATCAGTTTCATTATAAAAAAGGGGCTGAAAACATATTCAGTTCTAGGTATGCTTTAGTCAAAAGCATATTTCCAAATTTGCTCTGCAATGGCTCACATCTACGTCTGATCACAGCTAGGATTCTGAGAAGAAACAGATATGGTAGGCTGCTGTACATATAGCATGATTTTATTTGGGCTCAGCTGTAATCTACTGGAGAAAACATTGTGGAACATTTTTGGTAAACTGTGAAAATTAAGTGCAGGTCTTTTTCCATTTAGTTATAAAAACTGAACAAGGAGTAATCCTCTTCTCCAAATTGTTAGCTATTTCCCTTTTTTTCCTTATGGTATCTAACAGGCAGACTGATTTAATTACCGTTACCAAACTGCTAGAAAGTTCTGTCTGCAGATCTACTCCCAAAGGCCTAATTTGGTCTGTACACACTTGACTGCATGTGAAGTCAGGAGTGCCATTTAGAGCAAATGCTGCCTCATACTCCACATTACGAGCTCACATTTTCAGGAGCTTTTAGTTCTACTTTTAAGCTCAGAAAAAACTGTACTGGTTTTAGGTAGCAGGTGCCAAGAGGTCTGAGATGAGGGAAATGGTGTAACACAGACAAATGGAAGTGGAGAGTAAGTACAGAAGAGGGAGCACACCCTTATACACCTTTGGCACAGAGGTAAGGGATGAAAAATTTTGTCTACAGTCTGACTCCTGGGTGAGCCTAAAAGTTACCAAAGTGTCTGCAAGTACATGGGAATATGCCTCCTGGGAAGCTAGGTACCGAATTTCTGTTTAAATTCTTTTGCTGTTCAAGGAAAAACACAAACAGACAGCTGAATTCTGCCTGTATCCACAGAGGCATGTGGTTTGACAGGGCTTGTACTGATTGACAATGTACAGCAAGGAATTATGCACAGAACATAGAAGCCACCACGACTGGAGAGGAAAGAGAGTGTGTCTCTTTCTTTAACTTAACAAAGAGCAAACTTTAGTTTAGCTCCCTCTGTAGGTATATATTTAGGTAGCAAGTTGCTGTCCATCCATCATATGTCCTACCGAAGTCCCCCAACCACCAAGGTTCAGGGTGGCACAGCCAGGGGTACTCATCCCCCTCCTCTGCAGGGTGGGCACTCTGCAGCCAGGAATACTTTGTTCAAGGTACAGGGAAAGAAACCGTGGAGAAAGTATGATGTTACACCCTAATGGCTAAGGCTCTCAGCTGAGAGACAGCAGCTCTTGCTCCTCACTCGCTCTTTTAAATCTGTACTTGCATATCCTTCAATGTAGTGCTCTGACAGAACGATAATGAATGAACAGGTCCTAACTTCCCTCACACAACTTCGCAAGGAGCATTGCCAACTAAATCCACTGCCCTGAATCATGCTGTAAGGCCAGCAGGCTGCTTTTTAGATGCCACAGTTTCATTTGCATTCCAGAAGAAGGAACTGAACCCAGATGCCGCAAGTTACTGACAGGGTGTGCATGTGGTGCTTGGCAGTTTTGTGGAAAGATAGCTAAGCTGGCTTGTGAACCAGCAGGAGAGCAATGAGAGAGGGAGCCCAGAGAAAAAAGCTACACTGCTTTAAAAACCGCAGGTACCATTTCAATATGTACTGCACTATAAACACAGTGATTCATCTGGACTACAGCTATGTCTTGGCCTAAGAAGATCCAGACTCTACATCCCCTTATCTTCCAGTTACTGGCGGTTAAACACCTGGGCATGTAATGCCCAAAGACCCACATATTATGACCATTTGCTTACAATCAGTCACTTTTTTCACAGAATGACACATGGCAAAGAACCATGATGTGGATGAAAAAGCCAGACCATGCTGACAGCTCAGGGTGGAAGAAACAATGGCTCTGTACAGTGAATGTTTGCTTTTGAATTACTTTCATGCAATTTTCTAATGAAAAAGGTTAAAAGAATGGTGATTTTAATACCACATTTTATGTGCAATAACTTTTTTAATTTTCTTCATTCAGTCATAGACCTATTCACTATACAATCCAAACTTTACACTTAAAAAGTCTTAGAAATACCAATTTTCTCATAGATTTTCATAAAAAGTTTGCTTCTTGATTCACAAAAGCAAAATATTTAGCTTTACAACCACTTCATTAGATTATCTGATAGTGTTACTTTCATTTTACAGACGAAAAATTGAGGCATAAAAAGCCCCACACAATTATCAAGAAAACAAAAACGTGATTACTTTTGCGTACTAAATGTAGGAAAATTTTAGTCTAATTTTTCTGAGTGCTTAGCATTCACATAGGTAAAATACTATTGAGTTAACCTGCCATTTGGAGAATTGGCACTTTTGGCAACTTATTCTCAGGCACCCAATTGAATGACATTGTTTAAACGACTCATTCATTAAATCAATACAGGGATAGGTAGAGAATCTAGTTTTGGAAGGTGGCATTCAGCCTCTCTGATATATAATATCATTCCTTATCGTTCTGCAATTCCCTATGTAATTCATAAAATGCACTTATTTATTTAAAAATCAACTTTTTCAGAATTTTTTTTTATCACACAGACATCTTTCTCATCCCCAAGTTTCTCTGAATTTTATGCACTAGTCAGGTAAGACAGGGATTCTGTGAGATAAAACAGCATACAATATGATCATACCAATACTTTATTTTAATGCATTTATACAGATGCTTTACTTTTGACATCAAGCCATCGTTTTCACACTCCACTTACTTATCAGAGCAAGTGTACATAATTGTACATGATTATGAAGACACATAAAAACTGCCAAAATTTATATAGCTGTTTTAGGCAAGTCTAGTATAATGAAAAGGCTCTGCCTATCACATGTTCGCTATATGACCTATAACTATCAACATTCTTTTCTATAAAAATAATAACTGAAAAATATTTTCCTAAAGCCAAGTACCTTTTCATAGACTATCAGATGAAAAAAAACAAATGTGACATATGAGCATTTAATAATTAGGTGTGATATCCAGCTGATTAAGATTCTGAGTAACAGAAGTAGGGGGGAAACCATGTAATTCATCACAATTATTGTCCACATCTTATTTCATCAGATAAATATAAGAAAACTGAACACTTATTTTGGACTGGTATTGATTTTTCTCTTAGTCTTATCTATTCACCAGCAAATGGAGAACATCAATACCGCCTCCAGCTCTTCCTAGGGCACAGAAAAAATACATGCCACGTTGCCTCCCCCAACAATTTCAATATGCCATCAAGCTTAGTCTTCTCTAAGAAATCAACCAACCAGTTGAAACAAAGAGATATTAAACTATGATTTTAGGGAAAGTTTCTAATTCTGAGGAGATGTTTCTGTGACAATTGTGAAGCATCAATTTTCACATCACTCTGATTCCCAAGCCAGTTATTTCTTGTGTCTTATTTCTCTACTCTCATGAGATAATTCTGTAGAGTTACAGCTATGAGTGTACAGATACGAACAGTTATAGAGCAAAAATCCCTTTGCCATGAAGATCAAAACAAGACAAAACCTCTGTCACACCATGATTCACAGGCATTGTCTTATCCCATACAGTAGAAAAAGTTACTGTACAGCCTATCTTCACAATGTGCAGAGCTTCCTATGTCGGTACTAGCGACACCTTTACTGTTTTCAGACTTCTGTGTGCATGTGGGAGCAAGAAATAGTAAACACCACCCTCTGTTGCAGACTTATGTCAAAGTTGAAGGAAGGACACAACAAAGGATAAAAACATACTTTTGAGCATTGATTCCATCAATGGCCTGGATCATCCTCTCATTCAATTCCTCCTCAAATCTTCTTTTCTGTGATTTTGTTCTGAAATTAAAAATGTGGGAAGTTGCTTTGGAAAATCATTACACTGTTAATAAACATTAACTTTAAACAATGAGGTGATAGCTGGCATAAAAGTGTGAGGTTAATAACACTTTTTTTTAACATTTATGCTGCAATAGCAGCTATAGGCTTCAGGCACACTGAGCCACATAATAAGCTCTTAACAAAAACAGCATAAGCTACAGAGTCTGACACACACAGGCCAAAAAAAAAAAAATCTAGAGTTTAACTACTAGGGAGCACATAAAGAATAAATACAAGTTCAAGAAATTATGTTTGAAGGAAAGTCTTCCACAGTGTTATGAGTCCATGAAAAAGAATGGGAATATTCTCAAATTCATAAAACATTCCTGTTTCTTGTAGTTATTTTTAAAAATCCTTGTCAGAATTGTATGATGAGCAATAATGTTCTAGTGCACTGAAGCATTATAAGTATTCTCTACCGAAAGCCTGCTAACTCTTCTTTTCTTGGAAATATTGTGTTATTTTTAATAAGAAAATTGAGCACCAAGTCTGAAATTAGTTTCAAACATAAGTCATATTTCTCTATTTATAACTTATAACACAACTGCAATGAAAAAAAGGATCTTTTCACTGGACTCAGCGTGAACTCAAAAGAGGATTATCAGAATGGGTTTGTCTTTGCTAACATGTTACTGCAAACATCATCAGTCAGCAGTTGCGGTCTCCTTAAAAATGGAGTATTTCAAATACTGACAGATTATGTCTCTGCCTCCTGAAAACTTAAATCCAATGTTAACTTAATGACAGTGTTTTGTAAGAAGTCAACAGTCAGTTCTGAAATTTGACTCTTTGCTTACCAAAATTTTCTTAACCTAGAAATTGAACCCCGTGAGAGGTAATACGGAATTTCTTCAACATCAAGTTTTTGGGTTATTTCCCCAAAAGTGATAGGCTGTTGCAGGATTCAAATTCATAGAGAAATTATATTAGTGTACTTACAGTAATTTTAAACAACCCAGCTGATTTCATGCCTATTCAGTGCTACAGAATTTAGGTAAGAAAGTGTTTACAACTTGTTTTTCATATATGAAACAATCTGCCTAGGAGAAGTAACTAGACAGACGAGGAGACACTATCTAATCACACTTAATCCTCTTGGCGGATGCCTAACAACAGAAGACTATCATGTAACTAGATAAGAGCTAAGACTGCCACAAACAGAAGCCTAGTCAGGCTTCAAAACCCACATCTTCATATTCTAATAAAATACTGATATTCAAAGTGGTTATTATCATTTCAGCTCTTTCCTGTGGGAATGACTAACTAGCTTATCTAGAATCCTAGTTATATGCCTCACTGTGGACATCAGACTGCAGTAACGGTTTCTAGAAAACTCCTTCCATAATATGGTTTCAAGACACATTGTAACATTTGTACCTTTTGGATCTATTTTGGAGTGGAATTTAGAAACACAAAAGCAAGAACATATCAGAATCTTAAAGAATTGCATTATTTGCAAATACCACAGTCCAATGATCTTTCTTTTTACCATAAGGGTGATAGAAGTCCTTTCAACACACTGTCCAAATGTAAATGCTCAGTTTTAAAATCAGAGACTGCTTTTATTCATACCATGCCTATTCAGTCAAAACTTGCTCATCTTACGGAATTTAGCAATATTTTAGGTAATTGCATAGCTCTCCAGTAACCTGTGACTTGTTGAGGAGACATTTACCAAGCAGAAAGATGGGGAAGGAACAGACAAAATTACTTGTTTGCATTATCAAAGACAATAAAAATACAAATTTTTAAAGGGTTCTTTCAAATTATTTTATGGTATTTGTGTTGTTATTTACAATTTTGCAATAAAAACATTATCTGAAGTGTTATCATTAAAATAAAAATTAACCATTCTAGGTTTATGACAGTGCTAAACTTGTTTTTTAAACCAATGTCATTCTTTTCTTGATTTAGAAATGCTGTGTATTTTAAGGAAGTGAACAGTTCAACCCTGTTTCCATTTCTCACCATCTTGCCCTAGTCATTAAAACACCAAGCAGGAGAATGAAAACTTAAAGCTATTGTGATGTTGCAAACATTTTGTGGAGCAGGAGCACTACAGGAAGACCACAAGATACCTTCTGAATGTCTACTGCTGCAAACATACTACAGACTTTGAAATAATAAAACATATGCAAATACAATGCAATTAACAACATGTATAAAGTGTCTCTTTTAGTATGGATTATTAGCTGTTGTAACACAAATTATTAACAGACCCTTCCGTCTTCCCTTTTCTTATCCCTCTGTGCCTCCTCTCAATTTTCCTGCTTATCATTTTCTCCCCATTGACAGAGTAATTGGGTTGTTAGGAGAAACGAATAGTAGGCCATCAACACAGTTATACTAATTCAGAATAACATTATTTGTTAGCAGGAAGTGTATTCGCAATTCATAAGTAACATGTCTGCCCATACATTTCCATAGCCCTTATCCAGGTAAGATTTATCAGCTGAAAAACTAGTTTGGGTGCAAAATGACCCTCAATATTTGAAAGCATGCCTTATATACATATGAATGCATATGAATGTATATGTATTTATATGGACTTTATAAAAATAAGTTATTTTTTTTAATTAGTTTACCTTTCTCTGCAACGCTGAAAATGATATTGCCCCATGGGAACATCCTAAAAAACAAAAGAAAATACCTATGAACTATAATAGAGTTTGACAACATCAAGTTGCTTTAAAAATAGTGTTGAAAACAGGGTCTAGTAAGAAGAAAATTTTCCAATGCAGATACTTTCAGCATTAGATTAAAACTGTCTAAAAGAAAAATCCAGCCAAGATGGATTGAGCTGGAGACAAACTGATGTCTCATTATAATACAACAGTCTGAATCCAAGAATGTTTTGCTTTGCTAGGAAGTCACTGCTTCAAAGTCACTACTGTTTTCATGTAGCCCAAACTCCTGCCAGCTTCAGCAAAAAACAATGCTAAGTGTTTTTGAAAAAAACAGGCCTGAGTGGCCAAATATAGGCAATGGTCATTGTTTTGTATTGAAAAGCAACAGCAGCCATCACAGACACATATATTTTGTGATTAATAGTGATGGCTGGGTACTTTCTGTAATGAAAACGTCACAATCCACATTCTGATACACTGTATTTATTGAACAAGATGGGTTAGGTGGCTCAATCCCATGTTCTCATATGTAACAGGAACAAAACCGAATACCAATGCTGAAAACAGTTAGAACTCACATTTATGTTTGCACTTTTTAATAGTATAAGATAATGCAATGTACAAGCTGTGGACTGACAGCGTCTTACTGACAGCAGTAAAATAGTGTTAGCAAAATTAAAAAGAAACCTTCTTTTCACTGTAAGAGATGCAACATTGCACTACAGTGCTGTGAAACTCAGGCCATCAGCCATAGCTGGTTAGTGCACCTTCAAGAGGTAAATGTTACAGTGAGCAGAGATTTGGTTCCCAGAGAACTCTTCTAATGAAGTCCACTCCAGGTACCAAAGGGATATGCTAACTTCACAGCCTTTGCTCCAGGTTTGGCCATGTTCCAAATAGAGAATGTGACTAAACAGCCAACATATCTCGGGGAACGTCTCTATATCAAAAGTGTTCCTTCCCAAAGGTGTTGCACTCTGGCTTTATGTTCACTTCACAAGGTGAGCAGCAGCCACTCTGCATGCTATGACTGGGGCTCAAGCTCAGAGGGTCAAATTGTGTATTTTAGTAAGTACGTTGGACTCCTTATAATTCAGAGATACACTTACAGCAAGACATGGCTCCTTAGGGTCTAATCCAAAGCTGACATGCCAATGGAAAAGCTCCCAGCAGCTTCACTGGGTTTATGCCCTGTACAAAAGTGTGTATCTTTTTCTATCAGAAATAACCAGGAATTTAGCAGTGACCACCTTTTTCCTTTCAAATATTGTTAAATTGTATGAAATGACATAAGTAGGCCCCTACTGTTGTGCTAATCTTGCCGTTTTCAGTGGTCATGCTGTCCCTGTGGTGCAAGTGTGCAAATGGCTTGGCTGCTCCCCAAGATTCCAGGTACCGGGTCATGCGGACAGAAGCTCTCATTTTGGCTCCATCAAGAGTATGTCGAGGTCTAATGTGGTGCTGAGGGCTTCGCTTCTCTCCCTGGTTGACAGAGAATAAAAGGTGATATCAGCCTTGGTGTTCATTACCTTTTGAAGTAGTAATGCATCATCTGGTACCACATATCTGCATGCCTAGGAACTTAAGGATGGAGAGATGCTAAGAATCTGCAATTCTTAATTATATTGCTGGGAAATATCAGAGACTTATTTCTGAAGAGCAGGAAAGATTTGCAATGCAAACATTAGGTATTTGTAGGCATCAGTAATAGCTCTGATCAATATCTTATGGTAGTGAATTATTTAATAAAGAGATTAGTGGTCCTGCTCAAAAATAACTATGACTGGCCACAAAATAAAAGTACTACTAACCTTAGGATTGATTACAAAGTAAGTCTTAACATTATGCTCTTTCAGATATGGGTCCCTCACATCTCCATCCCCATCTTCCACTTTGTAAGCTCCATTCAAATGTGCCAAGGTGACTGAGGTGATGTGAACACGGCTGAAATTATATTTTAAAACAATGACAGAATCACAAATACCAATCAAAAGCATAATTTGAACCTGATCAACCTTTTTTACTAGCTTTTGGATATACTTTTTATATGCTCACTTCAGTTACAGTCCCTCTGATCTCATTTTTACATGTTCTAATGGGCATAAATCTAAAGATTTCCATCCACAAAAAAGTACTCCTTGAATCACAGGAAATACCGAGTGCCCTTTTTTTTTTCCCCTAAAGACAGCACTAAGAATTAGTTCAGGCTTCTCCGTGAAGGCTGATGGCTGAAGACATGGCACCTATGCATTTCTCCATGATACAAAAGTCCGTGTGTCCAACAGTTAAGAGAGAAACCTCTTACCCTGGGACTCCTCCAGCTTCCATGTGATTTGCCAGAGTAACATCATGAGACCATACATCGTACTGCCACTTCTGCAGCCCAATAACGCCGCAAAGCACATTCCCCGAGTGCACTCCTACGCGCATATTAATATCAACTCCAGTTGCGTCCCTCACTTTCCTGTAGTTGAGAAGAAAACCTGTGTCAATACACATAATAGGACCTTTTCTTTCTTTGAATTTACCAGTCAAATTAGCAGTTTCAACAGTGATAACATTCATTTATTTTTAGCATTGCCTCCATTCTTTTTATGCTAGGATTATTTTTATTTATTACCTTTCCTATTATCTATGTTTGCAACTATTTGTAGTAAATATTAATTCTCAAGTCCATGTCTGAAGTCCCTTCTTTAATACTCATCTGAAATTATTTGGGAGGGCTGAACTAAATAGTGGAAGTGTTCGGTCTCTCATTCTACAGGCAGCTTTTGGAGTTCTGGAACTACTGTTATGCGCCCTACTATCTGAAAACCCTAATATCTAGGTTAGAGGCCTTCTCATATCTGTCATATCTGAGAGGAAGGATGAAAAACACAGCACCTCAGCATATTCTACAGGCTGGTGGCTTGTACACTTTTTGGGTATATGGGCTCAGTGCCATTCAGGCTGTGGAGAAGATAGGCTCAACAGCCTTCCACATGCTTGGTGAACGCTGCACCCACTAGATCATTATACAAAGAATGAGAGGCCACCCTCACTGTCCAGACCACATCTAAACCTTTGACCTTTCCAGTGACTTTAGACAGAGTTGACGTATCGGTTCACCCCAAGCCAAATCTCAGAGAAGTCCTACATGTAAGACAGGCATTCTTTCCGGAAGAAGCTCTTCTCAATCACAGGTAGGTGACTAAAGTCAAACCATCAGAACATTTTCAGACATATGTCATATGGGTACCTAACTACATATGTAAAGAGTTACAAAATTAAATCAGATGTCTACAGGCTTATACAGTTCTTAGAAACGGCAAGATCGTAACTTAACTGGATTCATGTATTTAAGCCCCCAACTTATGTGGACCAAAACCTAATCAGTAATAAGGAACATGTACATACATGTATCTTGGAGGAATTCAGGGTGTTGATGGAAGGAACTACTATAGAATAAAAACCCTAAATGGCTCCTGTATATGAGTCAGGTTCATAGTTCTAGCAACATCTTCAGTCTCAGTGATGAGAATCATCAGCTCTGTACCTTCTGAATTACGGAACTGGCCTATGTCTCTTCTTTTTTTTGAAAGGGAACACAGAACGTAACAGCCTTAATTTGATACAGTAAAACCTACATTTAAGCAGTAGTTATCAAGTGTTCTTTTTCTGGGAAATTAAAATAACAGGAGCATGACTGAAAATATTTTATTAAACTGTGTTTTGAAGTTATTAAAGAGAGGAGAAGTTTTTTAATTCCTTCAGTCTCTATCAAAGTGCTTATTGGTATCTCTTTTCACTTTGCCATTTTACACTGCTCTTGTGTAGCTGACACACTTGAAAACGAACTGCTTGTAAATGATCTTTGTAAGCAGTCAGCAAATGACAGCTTTGCCCTGCACAGGGAATATGACACAAGCTTAACACTTTGGGGAAAAAAAGTGTTTTACAAAACTGGGCAAAGCGGAAGAGGAACATTTATCCTCTAGGAGTGCTTGTCAAAAGGCTGCCCTGCCATACTCTGCAGAGTAAGCCATAAAGTCTGCTTTATAATAAGCTCTCAGGAGTTAAGGAGGGCAGCACGTAGAATATGTTCCAGAACTGAATTGTCTCTTTTGTCTCACAAATTACAGAAACCACAGATGACTTTAAATTAGAAGTGTTACTCTGGAACAAATTAGGGTTTACTACTTCTTCCCTCCTGTGCTCCCTGAACAATTGTGATGACGATGCAGGCACTGAATGCATCTAAGAACGTAGTCTATCACATCCCCATAGGACACTTGCCTTACCTACACAAGTATATCTGAAACTTTCCACTATTATTTAATTTTCTGCTCTCACAGTCTCTCTGGCTTTCCTCAGCACACCACAGCCTGCGTGCCCATTGCGGCTGGGCAGTCAAAATACTCATCAAGACTGGATTTTTCCTATTGCAGCCTGAATTTGAGTCTGTAAGGATTCTATGTTTTTCACAGGCATGGTTAGCTTGCAGGTAGTTGTAGCAACTTTACTCCACACCAGCAAGAGCTCAGGTCATTAGGAAAGCATCTACTCTGTTTACCTGAGCTTTATTCATTAGTAATTCTGGACTAATGTATCTAAGACTCACCTAGTTCTGTCTTACACACTTTAACACATTCAGTGAGCCCTGAGCATTTAGACCCCTGCAAACTGGCAGCTTTAAAAGCAGTTCTCTTTTGGATCAGATGTGCAGGGATGAAATCATACCTACAAAAAATTATCCTATTTTGTATTGTATTGTCATCGTTTAACCCCAGCAGCAACTAGGTACCACACAGCCGCTCGCTTATTCCCCTACCCTGGTGGGATGGGGGAGCAAATCAAAGAGTACAAGTGAGAAAACTTGGGGGGTGAGATAAAGACAGTGGCAAAAGCTGCACACACAAGCAAAGCAAAACAAGCAATTTCATTCATCACTCTCCGTGGGCAGGCAGGTGTTCAGCCATCTCCAGGGAAGCAGGGCTCCATCATGTGTAACGGTTATTTGGGAAGCCAGACGCCGTAACTCCAAACATCCCTCCACCCCTTCCTGCTTCTTCCCCCAGCTTTATATGCTGAGCATGACACCGTATGGTGTGGAATATCCCTTTGGTCAGTTGGGGTCAGCTCTCCTGGCTGAGCCCTCTCCCAGCTTCTTGTGCACCCCCAACCTGCTCGCTGGAGGGACGGTGTGAGAGGCAGAAAAGGCCTTGGCTCTGTGTAAGCACTGCTCAGCAATAACAAAACATCCCTGTGTTATCAACACTGTTTCTAGCACAAATCCAAAACACAGCCCCATACTAGCTACTATGAAGAAGATAACTTTATCCCAGCCAAAACCAGAACAACCAGGTTTCAAATTGGTACAACCAGCTCATCCAACAGTTTCTTTCACTTTCCTCTGAAATGGAACCCATTTCACGCTACCAAATCAATGACAGCCTTTGAGAATGTGTGGCTGAGAAACATGTAAATTAGGAAGTCAGGAGACAGACAAGGGGATGGAGTTTGGGCTGAAGACAAACAGCATATCTATTCATACACAAAAACGTTTTGTGACTTATCAGATAAGCTCTAGCCTTAAAGCACCCAGTTAAGGTGGCCAACTCTCAACATCCCAGGCAGCACTGACATCTATGGCTTAATAAAGTGAGCATCCCACTCCTGGGCAAGCAGGCTGCAGAGTATAAGAAACACTGGATTTGCTCCAACATAGAGCAGAGAAGCAAAGCAATTAATCAACGGGACTACTAACATGTTTAAATGGAAACAATCCATAGCACAGTGAGGCTGAATTGCTCAAAATGGAGCTACACATCATTAGGAAACAAGACTGAATAAGGCTTTGAACTACAGATGACCTGGCAATTTGGTAGTATTCCTCCTTTTTGCTTCGCAGAGAACTGGAATTGAAACCATATTCAGGTGGTAAACTCTACACAGAACTGTTAATCTAAAAAGCAAATTGTTTTATTTTATTAACTTATGCACTGAGGGGTCAGTTTGCACCTCGGTGACTGAATATAACAAAAACTCGTATCTGACAAAAAAGATACTTTAGACAGAGTAAGTCAAACATATACTGAGTGACACACTTCCAACAGCAAGAGTATTACTACTTCTAGTTTTACAGGCCACAGATGTGTTTCAGTAGATGCTTCCACACAAAGATGTAGCAATCACACAACAAAATAGGGAGCTGATTAATAATGAGTAATTTTTATTCACCTGCAGGCTGTAACACTTGATATAATAATTTGAAAGCATTTGAAAACATGGGGTACAGGTTCTTCACTTCTTAGAGAGATGTAAAGAGGCTGTGATAATCATACATCTGTCTACAGGAGCGTTGTGGATTCTGAATACAGTAATAAAGTCAGATCAGAATGTGCTATACAACTAAAAGATAATTTTCTAGTCTTATAAGACTGCTCTTACCAAGGAGGACCTTATCATCCAGCATTAACAAAGAACATACTTGGTAGCAGCTTGAACAGAAAGTTATTTCAAAGAAAACTGGGAAGTTCTGAAGTGTGAGGAACTGACAGATTGCTCTCTCAGCTCAAGCAAAGCATCACATTGTGATGTGTAAAATTGTACTTTCAGTTCTTCGTGAAGTGCAATTTATGGCTTGAGCTTAGCATTGTTTTTTCACCAGCCTGTAACCTTGTACACTTTTTTCTCTTAAGTAAAAAACCAACAGGTTCACCACAAACTCTATCCAAATGCTTTTAACTCACATTTATCACACAGCACACAGATCTTTTGAAATGTAAACCAGAAAGCTCTCAGTTTCACTGAAAGGCTGGGGGAAAAACAACAACATTTTTAAGCCAACCAAGGGGCAAGGAGTCAGAACTTAGGGACAGACATTCTTTTACCTACTGCTCTACTGAAGGGACGTTAGCTTTAGTTCCTGATATGCTAGAGAATCAATTGGTTTAATCATAATAATGTTCTAGTATATCTAACTGAAAAAGAGAACGCATCCAGTGAAAGCTACTGAGGAAACAACCAAATCTGTAGATTTTAATGCTTGGCAAGGAGAAGTACTCCAAGCACCATTTAAAAAAAAGAAGATTTATTTGGACACAATGTAAGGTACAACCATATCTGGATGAAGAAAAAAATGTTTTAGAAAATGCAGCAACCTGAATCCAGTACTGAAGTTAGTTTTACAAAAGATGCCTAAAGCAAGGAGATCAATATCCTAGTTTCCACAAATGTTACACCTTTTCCATGAATACCTTAAAAGGAAAAGAACCAAATTTGCATCAATCAACCTAACCACACAGTAATTACCCGGGATGGAATCACAAGACGAAAGTTGAAACCCTCTCGTGACTACAATTACACATATATGAGGGTAGTATTTAAGGATTAGAGGAATCACTTTTGTATGCCTGTTCAGTTAATCATTGAGACAACACTGTTCAACATAACTCTCCATTTAATGATGAGGTGCACAGCACACATATACCTCACTAGGATGAGGTAATTTCTTACTTTGCTACCTGGACAGTGGTAAATGTGATTTGTGCAAAACCATCAAAACGGGAACTGAAACTTACAGAAGAGCATAACAAGTTTTAAAACCAAAGTCCAATTGTTTAAAAAAACAAATCGCACAGATGACTACCAAATATCCAGACCTCCACATGATATATATTTTTGTGAAGTGTAGTTCAGCTAGATATACTAGTCAAAGCAATACATACTTTATACTTTAGTCAAAGGAAACAGCTTTTCTACAGAAAAGATATTTGTGCCACTAACAATAACTGCTATAAGTAAACATTTACAGTATTCTAACTCCTAAAAGCTAAAAAGAACTTCAGGTATGAACATTTAATTATCTGACTGTGGTTTCAAAAAAAAAAAAAAAGCAGTGGAAGGGATTTTAATTGTCATTTCCTCACAAAATGTTTTCTAAATAAGCTAACAGAATCAGACCCTTGCTTAACAAATAAACTACAATAAACTACAAAGTTTCTGAATAGGCAGGTTTAAGACCCTTCAGCATGATATGCAGACATTTAAGATCCTCCAGCCTGACATGCAGACATCCAAACTAGATTGAAGTACCCACATACTGGAATGTGTCCAGCTTCAGTGGCAGAATTCACTGAGGGAAGGTGGCTTACAACAGAGTTATTTCTGCTCTGCACTGAGAGTTCAGATAGCAGTCAGGTGAAGAGATGAGGGGGAGTAAAGCTGCCCTTTCCTTTGAAGTCCCATAGTTTTCAGAACTGCTACAACAGTTGCCTATAATCGGTTCCCAGTCTAGTCTTCAGTAATAAGCTAGAAGATGCCTTCCAGTATGCCCGTAGCTGTATTCTCAGATGAATTAGAAGTGTTAACCCATCAGATACAACCATATTTCTTTTTCCTCTTTCGCAATCATATCAAGCCTTCTGTTATTACCTGAGTTACTTGAAATAAGTTACAATTGCTATTTCAAAAGCAATCACATTAGGATTCTCACATACCTGTTCTGTTTTCTGTTTCAAAGACAGAACAAGCACAATGATTCTGGGAAAGAAATAAGGGACAAATACAGTAACCCACAAATCCAAAATTCTGCCAAAGCACAGAATTCTCAATAGTGCCTTAATGTGTTAACTGACAAGACTTCTTAGAAAGTCCTCACCTAAAAAATTAATTAAAGAAAAGTTGAAACTAAACCTGAGGTCTCATAAGACAGGCATATTTAAATGCTTATTTAACAACATGGGAAGTAGATCTCTCAGCCCAGGAATCTGTAAGGTATTAGAAATGTCCTTGGTAGACATGCTCAGTATCACTCCACAGGCTCAGGGCTTGACACATCTTAATTGTGGAGGGGCAACTGCTCCTGACCACCACTGAATTCCAAACTCAGCAGAAGCCAGGAGCTCTGACCTTTCACAGAGCTATTTGACTAACAGGTGGGTGGCAGCATCAGGACTATGCAAAAAGCTTCCAAGTCCTAAGTGATGTCTATTGGGATATTTATAATCTTGTAATCACAGAACAGTTGAGGTCAGAAGGGACATCTGAAGATTGTCTAGTACAACTCCTGCTCAAAACAGAGCCAGCTAGAGCAGGTTGCTTAGGGCCATACCAGATTGATTTTTAGTATCTCCAAGGCTGGAAACTCCACAGCCTCCCTGGGCAACCTGTGCCAGTGCTCAGTTATCTTTACAGTGAAAAAAGTGTTTTCTGATGTTCAGAGGGAACCTCCTGCGTTTCAGTTTGTGACCATCATCTCTTGTCTTGTCAGTGGACACCATCGAAGCACCTGGCTCCATATTCTCTGCACTCCCCCTTCAGGTACTTAAATACATTGATGAGGTTTTTTCCCCCTCAGCTTTCTCTTCTCCAGGTTGAACAGTCCCAGCTCTCCCAGCCTTTCCTCATATGATCAGTGGTCCAGGCCCTTAACCAGGCCCTGCATGGTGTAGTAACGAGATAGCCTGGTGCAACCCACCATTTTAGAACATTTCTTTGCTGAGGCTGAGATCAAGATTACCACGCTGGACCTTGTAGTGAAATGCACCAACTACTGCAAGTCTGAATGTTTTAACCAGCAGCACAGCTACAGATAGAAAAGAGACAGAATTTTTACTGTTGTGTATTTAACAAAAAGCTCAGCACTTACTTAATGGCTTCACACATGTCCAGTCCCATTTTCACACAATTCTTGGCATGATTTTGAAGAGATATAGGTAGTCCAGAAACACAGTAATAGCAGTCGCCTAGGATTTTAATTCTCATACATTCATTTTCCTGAAGGAAAAAGCAAAGCGAGTTGGTCACTTTCAACTTGAATTACATAAACGAAGGGCTACTCTTACTGTTTGATTAACAAAATCATTCTACTTAAGCTGGTTTCAGTAGAAAGAGATTTGGCTTGCTAAAAGAGAAGTGCTGTCAGAGAGTTTTGTACAGATGATTCCTCCATCTGTTATGGTCCTTAATGGGCAAAACCAGGAAGTAAGTACACTGCAAAACATACATCTGCAGTGTTGTTCACACCTTGGACTAAAGAACTGAGCCAAAGTACCATGCACTCAATCTAAATAAAGTCTTTTTGTTTGAAATATGAAACCAAAAGACCCAGCCTTCCATATTTACAAATTTGAAGATGTACTTTGCAATATTTCCTGAAGTTACCAATCATAATCCTATTTCTATCTTTTTTACTCTAAGGCAATATAAAGTTTTTTTTTTTACCCAATGCTGGAAAGTAGTTTTTGAACTAATAAAAAACAAAGAAAATTTTTATCTGTTTTAGTGTTTCTGATTTCACCTTCACACACAGCATGAAGTTTGATGTAATTCTTATAAAAATGACACCTAAATAAACAGAAGAAAAATATTCTGATTGTATGTGAATATTTTCTTGAGTAATCAAGAGGCTGCAGTCAGTAATTAAAATTACTTCGATCAATATTGTCTCTCTTGTCCTTCAGTCTCTTAAATGCTTTTTCAGAGATCAGAAAAATGACTGTATCAGTTTTTTATCTTGAGTTTCTTAATCCTTGTTATTGTAAAAAATCTATTTAAAGAAAGAGGTGTTTATCTACCATCAAGCTTTATCAGGCTCCATGAGCTGTCTCTATTGGTCCTACTAGAGAGAGCTATCTTGGGTTTCACAGATTGCCTCGCTGGCAGAAACACACTGTTGCACTCAGACCAGAGCCAGATTTTTTTCTTCACACATTTAAAGTCTAATTTTCCTGCCAAAGTCTCAGAAATGCTGCCTGAAGGTAGAAGAGTCCCCAAGAAGAAGAAATATTTTAGAGATGACTTATTTAAACTAACAGTAGCAACCCAGTAGAAACCCACCTTTGCAATCTGATCAAACTTGCCAAACAGCTCATTGAGCATGTGCACCAGTTCCCCTGGTGAGCAGTCACTGGCCAGGCGAGTGAATCCCACGATATCAGCATACAAGATGCTACAATAGAAATGAACAGAAACTTGGTCACAGTTTCCTTCTGCAGAACTCAGATTTACCAATCAAGAGCAAAACCTGGAAGTGGGCATTCGGGACTTCACAGGTTATAAACAAAACAGCCACTGCTAGATGTAGAGCAATAAATATAACTACATCTATAGGTAAACCTACATTTACCTTTATAGGTGTTACACTTATAGTTAATATATACCTATATTTACCTTTACAGATATTACCTTCACAGGTATTACCTTTATAGGTATACCTATATTTGTAGATATTTATAGGCATTCTATACCTATGTTGCCATAGTGTATTCAAAAAATAAAAATATTTTTCCCGCTCACAAATTGGCAATACAAAAATGGCAATTATTTCAATAAACATGTTTATTATTAGAAATTGTTTAACAACTTTTTATCATTGTAGACATTTTCCATCTAGATTTACCTGTCAGTGATATGTAGGTATACGCTTTGTTCACTTGTTAGTCAGACTATTAAATTCAGGCTTGATTGCAAAGATATTCAAGCCATAGATTGTGTTTCTATTCACCAAGAAAACTTGACCAATTCATAGAATCAGGCAAAGGAAAAATTATTTGTGCTTGCAAGTGAAAATGAACTTCATCAAAAGTCCTGCGATACTTGCTTTAAAAAGGAAATTTCTAAGAATGCAATTCAAATTAACTTGTCCAATCAAAAAATCAGGCAAAACAACTTGTAAAGATGAAAGAATATTTGAAATAAATGGCAAATTATTTTTCTAACTTCTAGAAATTTATATTTAATAAATAATTTGATTTGTCAGCAGAATATTTTAGCTCAGGTACTGTGTAAAATAAACATGTGATACAGCTGCCTCTACTTACATTATATAAAACCTGAGCAATTTCTCCAGTTAAGACAACTACAAATTCAGAATAATATTACTGACTCGAATTACAATTTTGACTAGTATACATGAAAGCAGGATTTGGTACTTTAGCCTGAAAAATTAAGACATTATGAAGAAAGCCTGTTGATGCAAGGCTTTTTCTAAACAACTCCTTTGTATTATCACCTTTGTTGCTGTTCTGGAACATAGAACTGTTAGCATTTGATCAAATTAACAGATAATAAATACTAAGTTGTTGAAAAATATATTAAAACAATTATTTTCTTAATTGCTCTCTTAACACATTCTTTTCAAAAATTTTCTGAATGTTGTTGATACATTTTATTACAGTACAATACCTTACATTGGTGTGCCTTTTGACATACAAATTGTGGAAGTTGTTGGTGTTTTCCAGCTGGCCTGCCTTCGGACCTTGTAACCTCTGAATGATCTCTGCTTTCATTTCCATGGCAATGTGAGCAGGCAGTAAAGAAAGTAGAAGACGCTCCTAAAAATTAAAATTAAATGTCCACAATTTCTTTAAGGAGACTGGAATTAGCATGGAAGCAATGTCGTGCAAGGCATACACTATCACCGATACCCTAGAATGTTTCGATGAGGCTTGCACTGGCCTGGTATGGCCTCCAAAATTAATCAGTTCCCTGAAAAACTTGACAGAGATATATACACATTGCCAAGTAATATCTAATCTCTTCAAGGTTTTGTGTATATTAGAAAAACCTTAAGCTAAACTTAACGTCTGAAGAAGTTATGTACAATAATCTATTCAGTATCTGAGTAGGATGCAGGAAATACAAATTAGCAAATAAAGCACAAGCTGCAAGGACTGTTCAGAGGACTTCAGGGAAATGCATTCCAATTCAGGCAAGAGTAGGCTAAATAATTTTTTTGAAGTATTTTAAATATTTAGTCATAGTTTTAGCAGTTGTTAGACTGAAAATGAAAAGACAAAATCAGGACTCTGAACACATTGAAAATGTTGGACTTCTGCAGACTATTCTGATACGTACTCTTGCCTTTAATACGGCAATTTGACAAACTAAAGGTTTTTGAAAGTATTAACAGAAAAGGAAATTGAATATTAAAAAAAAAAAAGTATTTTTCCTTATGTCCTATTGGTATTACACTCATGGTCTTCTCCTTGTGAAGCTCTCTTACATCTCAGATTTTAATTTTGCCCATTTTACCTGTGATAGCTTTTCATTGAGTTCCTACTTCTCTGAAAAACTGTATCAACACGGGAATAGCTAGAACTCTGCAAAAAAATCCCCTCCTGCTTTCATCATACTTCACCTCAAAACTAAACAGGATTTTCCCATCTTTTTGTAGGAAGAGCAGAGAGGCTAATTCTGGCTAAGCACAAAAAAGAGAACCCTGAACCAGTGAGGAGGGGGAAGGTAGCTGTAAAAGCCCATGGTGGAGTCAGAGAGCGCATCAGCTATGCCAGAAAAGACAAAGACCACAAAATGTGCATGGTCTGCAGGTGTTACTCACAGTGATGCATTCTCTTTGGTTCACAACGTGTACTTTTGCAGAGTTTGCAGTTCTATTCATGAAGGTACCAGAAGAAGTGTAACCATTAATCCAATGGTCTGCCTGGGATAATTACTCCTGTTCAGGTCTAACGACCTTGAGTACAGCATGGCAATAACAGGGCTACAGCCTCTCTGGTATTTGCAGCTACCGTGGCTATCTATCTCTGTCACATACAATGAAGACTTCCCATTCCTCATAGCATTTGTGTACCTGTAAGCATAGCATTAACTTGTATGAGGCCCTGTGAAACTGATCCTGCACACACTTTGTAAAAAAACTCTTTCAGTGAATCAAGACAGAATCGTGCTTTATTGCTAAGGAATATTGTGAATGTTAAACTAATAATTTACTTTTTTTTTTCACTTTTTCATTTTGTAGGGGACAGCAGGAGAGATGGGGTATTTCCCCTTCTTTTTCTCTCCAGGCCAGACCACTATTCTGTTCTGCTTAAACGTCCTGTTGAAGCTGTTCACCATGCCAGAAATTCCCTCCAAAGAATGTTCTCCTTCCTCCATTTCCACTATACAAAAGAGAAGGTTACAACCAGAGGTGCCTTTAGAAAACTGCAAGTGGTTTTGTGGAAGTGGAAAGCACATAAAAGTGTAAGCATACTGCAAAACATCTACCATGCCCAGCTACACCTAAATGCTTCAGCCACAAAAACATTGTTCCCTCTCTTCCTGCTAAAAGATCCTAAGAAATGCAAAGAATTTAAGAACACCTCTTCCTTCATGTTTTGTCATCTCTGGTGGCTAAAAAGACCATAGTAGAAGGATCAAAACCAATTACTAATCAGATTGTATTGCCTGATGTTGTGCGCTGAAATTTCTGCAGACTGGAACAGTGTGAGGAACATAGCAAATCAAGACTGCTGCTTATGATGGCTTTTTATTTGATAATACATTCTGTAATATTCTCTCAAAAAGATGGAAAGTCTACACACCAAAACCTAGGTGAACTGACATACAAGACACTGACTTTGAGACAAAATACTTGTCGATTTGAGGTAGGCAGAAGCCACTCTCAGAGCTACGGTCTGTAAGAAAAAAAAGCCAAAGTAATTGTGAATGCACATCAAGATGCAGCATTTAAAAGTCTTCAGACTGAAAATAACATACACGCTTCTGGTGAAAGAGAAACTGCTGTGCTATGGCGATAATGAAAATCCCCTCACAAAAGTCTTTCCCTGAAATATTACCAACATGACCTCATGGCCACCGCATGCGATTCATGCACACAAGACTATTTCCTGACCATCCATGTTCTAGGGGGCTATGCTTTCCCCTCACCACTCAGATAATCTGTAGCTGAGATCTCTAACCCCTAGGGCTAAAAGACAGAGCACACAATCCATACTGAATACAACATTATAGTGTCTTTCAATACCGTAGGGTTAAGTACTTCTTTCTTCTCTGAACAAGTCCATCTCATCCCAGTAGATGGCTAACAAGTAGTCATCCTCCCTGGATTCTCTGGGGATTTTCAGTGGTATCTGTCAAACTGTTATTTGAGTTCCTATTCTCTCAAACTCTCAAACTCTCACATCCAAGTTGATTTCCTTGTCAGAATTTTCCCTGAATTATACAGATGACTTTAACAGTCATTCCCAGTTACTCATCACTCCCCTAAAGCTTGATAAAATCTAGATTTTGTTCAGCTAGAGTAATTTAGCATATCTCAGTTAAAGACCATAGCACTGTGTCAGTTTTTGCGAGGTGGCAATTGCATTTGCAGTTATCTTGCACAATGGAGGTCATGCTATTATCACACAGTAAGCAAGCAAAATATCCTCAAATGCTTGGTACAGTACATTTTAAATGCATATTTCACAAATCAAATTCTTCTTGGCCTGAGGCAATGATGCTTTGTTTATTTGCTGATTCCTGTTTTGTTATGTAAACTACAAATTCCGATTCACTCGTTTGTACAAGACTACATGACTATCAACTCTTTATCAAAACATAATAATTCTAAGAATGTATAGATTTAAAGCCCCAAAATTCTTCCATCCAGTCTGATCTCTTGAACAATGTAGACAATAGAATGCCGTCATGGAGAGAAACAAAGGTATTCTGATAGGGATCACTGCATTAAAATTAGCTTAGTGCTTTACTCTCAATGGAGAGAAATTGTCCTTCAAGGCAATTCAAAGAATCTAATACTGAATTCCTGTGGGGAGCAAGTATCTCTCCTCTCCCCGTCTATGGAGGGAACTGCACGTCCAAATTTTGATCTTATTGGAAGAAATGTCCATCTTCATTGTTAGGCTTTTGATGTTGAAGAAGTCTGCAGAAAAACTACATATGTGTAGACCAATAAAGGATTATAGGGATATTTTTGTCCTTACAATCCCATATAAGGATATATTTGTCCCTTACAATGTCATTTAGGGCACCGAATATTAAATTCCACTTTTCTGTGGTTGGGTTTTGTTTTCAGATTCCTGTGGCGTATGTCTAATCATCTATTTAGCAGGTTTGACAAACCAGGTCAATAAGTCAGCAGTGAGAGCTCTAGAAGCAATAGCCTATATATGCATCCAGCTTCACAACAAATTTTACAAATAAACATGGCTAAAATAAAATTTTCAGCTGCCTTTGAAATGTAGCAAGAAATAGCCTACAAGAAAGGAATCTTGTGATTGTAGATCACATGATGAATCAGCCATGGGGCTGACAGAGATAGAGATGGTGGTCAACAGGGTACTTGTCTGGCAAATTATGGTACTGTTTACCCATATCTCATGCACATTCTCTCAAATACACCTACTAGGATAAACAGCTGTAAATAGTTTTTTTCTTAAAGATACCTTGGACTCCTAAGTAGGAGGGAAAATGTTTTTTTAAAAATTAGGCACCCTTTAGATTTTGCCTATGTTAGTAACCTCCACCAACCTTATTACTTGTACTGAGACTGATAAATTGCATTTTACTCATATAGACCAAGAAAGTTATTCAATCTTGATTACAGAGAGACATCACAAGATGGAGAATTCATCAACTCCTTAGCTATTTGTTCTAGTGGTTAGTCAGCTGAACTGTTAAAAACTGTTAAAAATGTGTTCTGTATTTCTTACTTTGAAGCCTTGGTCCTGTTTTATCTTTCTCAGCTCAGGATTTATGTCCACACTCTTTTCCCTGTAAAGTTAAACACTGATCACATGATAACTTAATTTTCTTTTTGATCAGGTAAACAGACTTTGCTCCATAAATCTCCTGCTCCTAAGTATTTTCTACACTCTCTTCTCTGAACCCTCAACAACCTTCAAACATTTTTTGAAAGTTCATTTGACACAAATCCTAACATTGTGCCCCAGTAAACAAAGACATTCACACACGTACCCTCCATACCCTCACTCCCCTCAATATGTCCATGACTTACACTGCGCAACTTTCCACTATAACATTTCTGGAGTTCTCTGTCTGCTATGTCTCAAAAATATTTTTCAAAGTTGCAGCCTTCCAGTTTTCTAGCTATGACCCATACTCTTTGCTTTTAGAATTATGAATTTCCAGACAGTTATTATAAAATGTCTTGATGAATATAGTTTATGAAGTTTTTCATATTATGGTATTTACTATCAGACCAATATTTGGCTTTTCTGCAAAAATGATTGGCTGTGATTGTCTTCACAAACCTCTTATCATTAATAAAAATAACATAATAGCAAAAAGGATGAGAGCTGGTTCTTGCAGAACATGACACACACGCCAATTCATTGAACATCTCCACTGACAATTTCCAGTTACCCCACTCAAAATCCATTAGACTATGCTCTTTTGATGGGGAGCAGTGTCAGTATTTTTAATCAGGATGTCCAGCATCATTGCATCAAACATCTTGCTGAAATCTACTGCTTTTGGGAAGTTACTTAAACCAAACCCATTGCCCATTAAAAACTGAAAAACATTTTCATATGATTCTATTTCCTACAAAGTTGTTGAGTACCTCTCTCTATTTCTTTCCAAATACAAAAGCATCATAGCAGCATCTTTTATTTCATACTGATTTTTTATTCTCTTCCTACCTAGTGGCAGCCCCTTCCTTTGTTAGGAAGGCTTTTTTCCTGGAATACTTCCAAAACTCTGTCACTGGCCTTGACAAAAACCGGCAAGGATTCTTCCTGACATCTAGAAGTCTGCTGCATATCACAACTTTTGTCATATTGAACCATTTTTTTAATATCTCTAATTGCTGCTTTTGCTTTCAGTCATGGCTAGTACAGGCTTTACGCCACAGCTGACATCTTTTCTGATGACAGAATTATAAACTCTCATCTGTTCATTAACAGCCTCCTAAAGGGCTCCCCGTCGCTAGCAACATTCATCTATGCTTTTTTTTTTCCCCCCCTTGTGGAAAATGAGTTTCTTCAAATCCCCAAGCACAGCACTGTACGATTTTTATCTTCATGATCCTGCAGGTGAAATTTCAAGGCTGGCAATGCCAAGGAGCCAATGTCAAAACCAGAAAATCAATACACACGAGCGGAATGAGAGCACCATCCTCTCGCTCCTCACTGCTTCACTCCCTCGTGACGCCGTTTTGCAGAAGGCAAGCTGCAGGTGTCGGGGAGCTGCTCCAGTGAGAGAGGGAGCCCCGAGCAGGGGCTGCCA
>NW_010527225.1:57427-67478 GCF_000687285.1 Phaethon lepturus
CGGTGGGGCAGGCCCCACCCCCATGGCCGGGCGAGCAGGGTAGGCCCAGGGCGGCCGCCAAGGGCGCAGGTCACCAGCCCAGACCATGGTCATGCGACACGTCCACCCTGTGGTGCCAGTACTGGGCCGGGGCGGGGGTGAGGCCCAGGGAGGCCCGGCAAGTCAGTCTCAGGTCAGGGGCTGGGGCCGGGGCCGGGCCAAAGGGCCCGTGGCCGGGCATGGCGGCGGTTTCATGGGAGCTGTAGCTGAGGCCAGGCCAAGCGGCAGAGCCGCAGATGAAAAGCAGCTCCCAGCGGAGGGGCCAGGCAGGGATCTGCCCCCACAGCGCTGCCCGGGAGCCCCTGCCCGGGGGAGAGGGGCCGCCCTCCCCGCACTGGCCCCGAGCTCCAGCCAAGTCTCCATGAGGCAGCGAGGTGTCTTCGAGTCACCTTGTCATGGCAAGAGATCCGCAGCATGACTTGCTCACTTAGCAAGAATGGTACAACCGATCTAGGCGTCCGACAGAAATACACATATTAGTTTTCAGGCTAAACTCTACACCCTCAGTGTGCCCAGCTCGTTTGCTGCCACAACTCTGTGAATGTACAGTTAACATCTAGCCAGCCACCTTCATCTCCAAGTAACATTAAAGCTACCTGAAAGCACCGCTTCGCTGCAACAGTTTCAGTGTATGTGTCTGAAAGCTCATTTAAATGCACAGGCTCACCGCGTATTTGGCAAAGACAAATTCCTTCAAGGAACTTCGGGGATGCTTAGTGTTTATGCATAGATTATAGTTTGCGTATGCAGGCTGTCTGTGACTAATTTTGCAAATAAAGTTCACTACACCTTCAGAATACATGCCTACCTTGCAGCTGTTCAAGAGACAAGTCATCAAAGAGCAAAACAATAGAGTAAAAACAGAACGTAACGACACACACAGGTGCTTAATTAATTGACACAATTTCAAGGTTTGTTTCTGTCTGATCCTGTTAAGTCTTGCTTTAAGTTTTACATATCTCAAGATCATCCCTGAATAGACAGAAGCGCATTTTGCAAAGATTCTGTCTGATGAGATTAACATGGTTATTACTATATCAGCCTTTAATAATGATGAAGTATTACAATGCTGGCATTTGCTCAATACAATTCTTCTAAACAATAAACCCTTTAACTCCAGTACATCTAATTTCACATTTTGATGAGAAGACTTTTACGCTATTTTTTTCACCAGAACTTAACAAAACCGTATGCAGCTCTCTCTTCAGGTCTTTTCCTTCTTCCAAACCATCCATGAGACATGTCAGGGAAGAAATTCGAGGGTAGTGCTTGAAATGTATCTAAGCAGCCCTTTTCCTAAAGACAGAGGTTTCCTGTTCAGCTGCCCAGAGTCAAACCTTGTGGTTTAAAGCACCAAATTCAAAGCAAAATCAAACGCATTTCTAAGTGCACAGGATTGCACTTAAGTTAGAGGACCATGTCTGAAGCACATTGATAGCATAGCTTCTCCATGCTCTTCTAGTTAGAGTGAAACTGATTGCTTTTACCTCAGACTTTTGACTGCTGAGGTTTTAGCCATCTGCTTACAGAATACCAACTAAACATGCAAGAATGGATTTCTTTTGGTATTTCACTGGTGTTGATAAAACAAACAAACAAAAAACCAAACAAATAAATAAAGTATTTCCAATATTTTATCAGATACCATACCGACACCACACATTTGTGTGATCAAATGTTAGTCACCACACAGAAGAAGGATCAAAACCAAGGATCAGTCATCCAACTACACCTGTCAGGAGCTCATAAACACTTGAAAGTGGGTCAGACAGAGTGGTCAGAAACAGGGTCAGACAGCAATAAAAATGAATCAAAACTCTCAATCTTTGCATTAGATTAGTCAAGAGTAGGGGCAGATAACCATCGGTTTGGCCTATACAACAGCCTACTGAAATGGAAGGAGACATTTATTCAAGCAGAAGCTTATTCAAGAAATTTATTTCATCCATATGTAAATGAAAAGTGAACCTACAGTTAGGATCTGTCCTACTTCTTGTGAAACAGCGATGATAAATTTTATTGATGCAAGCGGTATATTTTAACACCTTTTTTTCTGAGCAGCAGTGTCACCATTCATTCAACAGCTCGCTTCCTAGCCTTGAAGACAGAGGAAGCTGACTCACCCTAGGTAGAAATCAAAGAACATGCAGATGTCTGGAGAGTATATACCGTTTACTGCATTCATAAAGCAGACCTTTTGTTTCCTTACAATTGTCTAATTAAAAGGGAACAAGAATGATTTGCATTATATCTCCATCTCGGGAATTAAAAGTTTCTTTTTTGCTTATTCACAGAATACAGTATCTTGTAGAAGTCTCCCAATTGCTCTTCAATGATTATATTCACTAGCTACTAAATATATAAAGTTTTAAATAAAAAACTTTGCTCCCACTGGAAAATAAGCAAGAAAAACAGAGTTTTGAAAACCAATTCTCTTTATTTTGAGGAACCTGATCAAGAAAAAAACCCAGTAAGTTACTGTACGGCAGTTACATGCTAAACTATTCATGAACACTTATTACTAGACCTAACCACAAAATGAAATTTAGCATAAATCATAGCAAAGGTTAAAGCTTTGAAAATTATCTTGGTTTTATTTTCTAAAACTCCTAAATAGCATTTTGCATGTTACTGTGTGTACGATTTCTGAAGTGTTTTCTATGGTAGGTTCCAGAGGTATTTAGGCTTATAAGGATGCAGAGAGAAACTCAGGCTGAGCTAGTAAATACCAGACCTTCAAGTGCCTTAGGGAAAGCACCTAGAGAAAGCAGATCCTAAGAGGACAGGCACTAAGACTCTGTGTGCAACACACAGAAACAATCAGAATCCTAAAAATGTGACTGGGAAAAATTAGAGCTGAAAGGGGAGGACACCTAAGTAGGAAATGCACAGAAAAGGGTGTTGCTTACGATTCCGTACTCAGCCACCAGGTGCTTAGCTCCAGGATGCAAGGAGGCATCTTTATTTGCTTGGGACCCTGTTGTGGGCAAAACACTCTAGAGTCAGGTAATTTAAATTGAATTAATTCATTGCAAACAGAATCAAACCTATCATTGCTGATTGCAGTTTGGGGAAAAAAAAAAAAAAGAAAACAAACACTGAGACAAACACTTACACAACCATCTACCCTCCATACTTCCCAGTCCCAATTTTCCTTATTTTTGCTGTGGATTATACTCAGTCCATCAAAATTCCTGTGATGACGTGCTAGGCAGTGAAGGAAGCTGAGGTGGTGTCTGTGATGGTTTCTTTCTGCCACTGTGTGCTTAACCACTTCTGCTACTCTATGCTTAATGGTTCCTGCTGCCTTTTTCCTCAGTGTCTCTGCTCCAGCCTGGGACTTGGATGGGCTGCAGTGCCCTCGGGTGTGTCCCTGCGCCAGCACAGATTGTCCATGGGCCACAGCCGCTCAAGGGTGTAGGTACCCTCTTTTGATTCAGAGGGTGCAGCTTGTCTCCAGCCTCCAGCAGCTGCCTGTTTCCTTCTGAACATGGGCAGGGGCACCACAGGCCTATGATTAGGTAACGTTTGGGTGCTCAGTGGCTAAGTTTTCGTACACAGAGCTGTTTTTCCCACGGTTGTAGGCCGGAGGCAGCTTTGACTGGCACATGGTGACTTACAATGCCCCCCTCACAGCTCACCACTGCAGCCCCCTGCAACCTGCAGCCGCTAACACAGGCTCAGTACAGTGCTGCAGAAACAGGGTGTCAGCTCCGGAAGTTTTCATGTTTTAATAGTAGATCCAGGGGTTAGACGATGTGCTCCGTGAGCGACCCATGTTCAGAACAGTCCTCTGCCAAAAGAGACCTCCTCTTCCTTCCTATCCCCAAGGAAAAATGCTTATCAGTGAATAACAAGTTATTTTGGAGGTAGAGCCCTAGCAGTCTTTCTTTTCAGGTGAAGCTAATCCACTCCAAAATGAAACGATTTAGCAATCACTGAAGCATGTACTAGATTTCCTGTCTCCGCAGTGCTCCGGCTGAATTCCCTAATCCCCAGGCTCCTGCACAAGGGCTACTGCACTCCCTCTTTCTCTCTTATGGGAGGCACAATCCAGTGGAGACATTTGGCAAATGTCCTTCAACACAGGGACAGCTGGGTCCCGGTTTGTCCTCTGGTGGGATTAGGTCCAGACGAACAGCTATCTAAAAGCCTCAGATGTTGAGGGGTTTTAAATGGGTCTAATTCTTACCAATTCCACATTTTATTCCCATTTTTTTGGTATCCTGGTTTATACACTGATGCCAGCACATTTGTACATGTGAATATGAATTAAATACACTGTAAAAACAAATATGAAAGCTGCAGCTGATTGATTCTGGCAGTGTTATTTCTAGTGGCAAATATGACACGGATGAATTAAATCCATTCCACAATTACTGCACTTAAATAACTTCCAAGCTTTTGAGAAATTTCAAAATGGTTTGTGATTCTTTACCTTACTTATCAAAAATCCTTTTTGATACTTTCCAGCATACATCATCAATATACTCCATGCCTTTATTTAATTTGATTAATTTTGAAACTCCACATTTTAAACATCTATCATCTGACCTATCCATCAGAAAAACACGCTGACAATGAGGATCATGTTGCTGTTCAAAGAGATAAAATTAAAGGAAACCAAAAGGTAATTTTGAAGACACACCCTCTTCTGAGTATATAATAATAACTGATATAATTTACCATGTAATTCACAAGACCATAATTTATTATTTATCACTGAAACCTCAGCAATACATGCACATAATGGTGACTATTTAGCATACATGAATCATAATTCCTGGAAAGGAAGGCAGATCTTAAAATTTACATCTTTAGTATAACAGGATGGTTATTTGGCTCCTGTTCCAGTCCTCTTGGTGAAAATTTTACTGCTTAAAAATTCTTTCTGCAAGATATTAGCAAAGGATACAGAATATGTACTTCTTTTTCACACTAGCATTGCTGTTCCCACCATTTACACTACATAATTTTGAAGAAAATGGCAAAAAAATATGACTTCTTTATGTTTTCAGCCACTATAAAATACACTTTTGGATTTTTATTAGCACACTATTGTTATTAATAAGCCAAAAGGAGCTAATTTCCTTTTGAATCCTGATTTGGTAAAGCCTCCAAGGCACACCTTAAAATGGTTGTCCTCCCCATGACATCCTCATAGCTGTATTCAGCAGCACTTGCATTGCGACATCCAGCACAGCTTAGCAACATGCAAATGCTAAGTCCTGCCAAGAATCCACAGAACATGCTAAATACACCGTCATGCTCTGATGAATCAGGGCCTTCCTACAGAGAAGTACCCTATATATTTGCTTTGGGTCATTGCAGAACTTGGTTGTTTGCAGTTTACAATCATCTCAGTTGTTTTTTGTTTTTTGTTTTTTTCCAAGGGGTGTGACTAAAAGTGAAGAAAGGGAAACCAAATGTTACCCTTCAAATGCTGCACTCTCGAGTCAAGTGGATCCATCTAAATGAGAGCCACTGAGAGGTGCAGCAGAAGGAACCTTTCAGAAGACAGGATGGAGCAGGCAGGGAGAGGGCATGAAGCAGCGGGCTATTACTCTGCTGCTGTGCAACTGACTTCTGCAGAGTAGACTGTCAACCAAGCATGAAGGTGACAGGAAGATTTCCTAGAGACCCAGAAGGGACTTGCTGAGGTTGTTTCAGTGCTTGAAGCCACTGGAAGCTGTTGAACTAGAAGGGCTTTCTAGAAGGCTGGAGGAAACTCAGCCCTGCAAGGACTCAGTAAGGGATTAATTTTCAAGTCTTGGTATTTCCTCTGTTTCATCAGCAATTCTGAGCCTTCCTTGGTTGAAGAGTTAACTTATTCTAAAGAAGTTAACTGTGCTATAAATAAAACCCAATTTTTTTAAGACTGGCAGCCGTTCTACCCAAAGACCTATGAGAATCATGCTCCATCATACCAAGTGTTGTTTAAAGTCTGAATAAACTCTCCCAGTGATACAGCAAGGTTAATCCTTTGCAGTTACGCCTACTCCTGTACGGATTGCAGCACATGCAATGAGCAAATCCTATAAATTATTTGGAGGCAAAAGGTTGTTTCATATTTGGGTGAGTCAAGAGAAACTTTCATTGCAAAAGCTCATCCCTTAGCTCGTAACACCTGCTGTTCAAAGCATGACACTGCACGTACACAAGGCAATTCTTACTTAATGTTTGACAGATAAAAGTCAGCATCTTATCTGTCTGGTATGATTATCAGTTCCTCTGCTATTCTCCTATATCCTTTTCCTTGTGTTGTCTCCAAAGCAGCCTGGTGCTTTGGTCTGAGACCGTATGCTGAAATACCGACAGCTGTTTCAGTGCCACTGGTCCATCTTTCTTTGGCAAAGCTACAGCTCTTCCAGCAGGGCAAAATTCGTTGGATTCAGGACAGTAATAGCCACCCAGACCAGATGCCTCGCGTCTTCCAGCGCTATTTCTTCAAAGTTTTTCTCTCAACACTAAGGGTGTGACATTTTGATAACAACTTCCTCTGCTGGTTTCAGTTAACTTTCTCCATCTACAAGTTCACATTTGTGTTCTTCAGATGCTTGTTTCTAACAGCTAACAGCAGCACATTGAAAGGATGTCCCCAGATGTACTTTTTCCATCCAAATGGTACAGAAATCCAACACTGTATGCAATATGGTATTTTCATGTTTCTGCTTCCCGTGCAGAAGGGAATAAACAGAAAGGCACAAAACATGTCCCAGAGGAACTGGAAGACCAGCAATAAAACATGCTTGTTCAGTGTGATACAGCAGACACAAAGGAAAAATGGCTGTGCCAGCTGGCCAGATTTAGAATACCTTCAAATGCCTAAATCTGATGGTTTTGATTTTTTTTTTTGTTTTTAATGGTCAACTAGAAAGCATGGGGCTACACCAAAAGCTGGAGCCCAAGCTACACTGCAAGATGTAGCAGTAAACATAGTTGTTATTTTCAAATACTAGCCAGAAACTTTTTTATAAAGAAGCAAGTAAGATGCCTTCTGTTAATTTTACAGTAACAATTGGTCCTACCCTCAATATTCATGTTATTTCATAAACAAATATATCAGTCTACAGTAAAGCGAGGAAAAAAAAACCCAAACAGCAAACCCGCACCTTATGAATTCCAGTAAAATTACTTTCAGTATTCTGTTCATCTTCTAGAAACGTACATAAACTACCATCTGTATACTTGCATACTCAGGCTTTATTTTATACATGAATAGAGATCTAAAAATATCTTACAGAATAAATCAAATTTATTTACAGATTTACTTTTGGTAGCATAAAGCTCGCTGTAAAAGCTGACAGATCTTCACGCTATGGTGTACTATGCAACACTAAAGCACTTTGATGAGTAACACTCTGGCAGATTCGTGGAACACGCTCCAACAACAAATTACTGTTTCTGGGTCTTGTACATATTTTATGGTTGATAAGCAACTTTCACTCAAATCTTTACTTTTTGGAGCAATGCAGAAAGCTACTTTAAAAATAATCTGAGCATAAAAAAAATTAAAGGGATATGGGAGAGATTAAAAAAAATTACATTAAAAAAATTCTCAATAGGGAGAACTAATCAAATAAAAAATATTTGATCATGCAAAGACATTTATCCTGTCCCATGACCACTTACTTACTTCAAGACCCTTTTGTGAGGGATCTTGCCATCCAGAAATTCAGGCACCCTGTATCAAGTGGATCATTCTCACCCACAGGATCACTGAAACCTTCACAGAATTCTTAGTTTTTTCTCTACAAAAGCTGTCTTGACTCTTCTTCCCAACATCACCCTCACTCAAATGTGCATTGATCTTATATTCTACTTCCACTAATATGCCGAAACCAGACATTGGGTTTCTCAGTCTGTCTCCCCTGGAGCTCTGCCAAAATTGGCATCACAGTTGCCTCCCTCCTATCCTGCAGTATCAGCACAACTCTTGCTGAGAGACTCCACACAACAGGTAGCAGCAGCATTTCAGCTGTTTAATTCTTGAGTTCCTTTAGATTTCTCAGCTGAATACACATAGATGAGGCTTAATACTGCTCATTTTATTTAGTCTATCTATTCCTTGACCTCTCCTCCTCACACCTCACCTTGAGATAAATGCTGTAATGAGTCTTCTATAAATGCGGGAAACTCCTTTCTTCCACAATGAATGCAGAAGCATAAAAAAAATTATTTACTAGATTTACTTGGGGAATCACATGGCATAGCTCCTGAATATGAATTTACGCTGAAAAAGACAAATCAGTTAATTTCTGCACAGTTAAAAAAAATACTTCCTGCTTTTTTCTAACCATTGTTAAACTTACAGTAACATTTTTCCTTTCAATGTTAATTTGCCAAAAAGATTTTTTTTTAATTTTTCAAAATTTTCAGTATCTCCTTTCATTTAAGCAAAATTTCAGATGCTCTTGCAGTTCTATAGAATTACTCTATTACCAATTTGCATTCATGATATCAAGCTATTAAATATTACGAATGGATTAAATTTAATGCCTTTCTATTCCTTTCTTTTTTCCTTTTTTTTTTTTTAATTTTTCTTTTTCTTGTGATTGAGAACAACTAGCTGCTCTAGAATCAACTTAATTAACATTTTGCTTTCAATGGTGGAGGGAAAGTAGCTTTCTTATCATCAATTCTTAACATTTTAATATACTTCCAAGAAGACAAAGCAGGCAAGCTACACAACACTGCCTAGTCCTTTAAAACTTTTACTATTTCTTTTTATATGCACTTACATTCTGTATCAACAGGCAGTTGAATTCACCCAACATGACTTACAAAAATGCGTAACCTAAGTGTGTTTAAGGCATGATTACAGATACCTTTCTGAACTAGTGCCTAACTTTGTTGTATTTGTGATTTATAAAATTAAGTACTGCATACCAACTTGCAAGTTCAAAGGGCACAGATATGAGAGAGTGCCTTAAATTTGTACTTTTCAAACTTCTTAAAGCCGAGACTTTAAAATTGAAATGAAATTAAATGAAATCCATAAAAATGAAATTAAAATAAAATCAAAATACAAACTAACCAAACCCTACCATGCCCTTCTTATTCTGCTGTAATTCATTATCATACTTTTTTATATACATATATACAAATAATTTCATTTCAAGGCTGCAGTGTATTTAACAATGGATGCTACATACGATTCAAATATAAGTTATCCTACATCATGTCTTTTCCCTTTGAAAAATCAATTAAACACCACTACAGCCGTACAGCTGAAAGGCTAAAACCATCCTTTTCTAAATTAAAAAAAACTTACTAGCGTATTCTCCTGCATAAGTACTGCCCCGCATTAGAGGTATCAAACACAAGGCAGACGGGAACTTGTGGCAATGGGGACAGAATGGCAACACTGCACCGGTTGTAACTACCAGAAAGCGATGGGTACGGTGGGGCTACAGCAGCCCTCGCAGTGCCATCTGCTAAGCTGCTCCACCGCGCACCTTTCACCGAGGGGCAGACAGCCCTGCATCCCGGTTAACGCAGGCAGGTAGCTGTCACTGCACTCGCTCTGCAGCTGATGCCAGAACGTTCCCAATGCCAAATCCACCTCACAAAATAAAAACCTCTTTAGAGGACAACTGAATATTTTTTTTAAAATGTGTGGGCTTTTCAGACTAAGATGATGATTCATTCGTTAAGGCTAGGCTAAGCACCTGACCAACTCAAGCATGCATTTCCATGGAATGAAAACTTTGCATCATATCATACCAGTAATTTTATTTTCGTTCTTACTTCTTAAAAATGTGTCTTAAAACACCTATCCATATTAAAAACCAACCCATATTAACAGGTTGAAATTCCAAAATAATTTAAGATAAGCCACTGTACTGGAGAACTGTAAGTGACTGTTCATGTCAGAAATAAAGGAGTTGACTTATCAACTAATGCTAGATTTTTCCGTTACACTACCCACTGTTTCTTCCTCTCAGTGAAAACCTAAATGTCTCATTGCAGGTAAATGACTAGTTGTTGTGATATTTTTTAGGGGAAAGAG
>NW_010527225.1:67509-80043 GCF_000687285.1 Phaethon lepturus
CAGATATTGAATCTGGAGAGGGAGGAAGGCAGTGAGTCACTTAAAAGACGCCAGTGGAACATACAGTCTATGCTTATGCTCAAGAAGAGACATAAGAGCTTTGGCAATGGTTCTCTCTTCAAATCCAGTAGTATTGCAGCTCTTCTCTAACGGCAAGAAATGTGATATACTAGACAAAGACAGTGACTGAACCATATGCTGATCTTGTATCAGGATTTTCATGAGTGCCAAAGAAACCAAACCTGCTTGAAAATTGCTATTCCATGGTACAGCTCTTAATGAATTCAGCTACCAGAAGAGGAGGTGGAAGAATCCCCTTTGAAGAGGAATATGAGGGCAAAGAGGTCACGTGAGCTGACAGGAGGAAGATGCAGAAATGAGTACCAGTATGGCTAGTTGGTAGAACTCTGGTCAAGTACTTTCATGGACTAGACTGTTGGCCCTTCCTACACATAGCACAGGTACCCAGGCTATACTGGCAACAGCCATTCCAGATCTGAAAGCACAGCCTGAGTAATGCAGTTTAGAAATCTGCTGTGTGTGCACATTACATCTTTACCCACTTTGCCTCTGTACCACAGCCATTTATTATGGTTTAAAAAGTTTTCTGAATGTCTAATAATCATTTTGAGTGAGGATTTCCTATGCTAACATGTCTTTATATCTGAGAAGTACCACTGAACTAGATCAACTCACAATCAATTTTAAGCTTTCTGAAACAGGGTTTGAGGGATCGCCTATAATGCTCTATGAGGATCAGTCACCTTCAGGGCTTCTGGTGATACCCGTAGAGGATAAAAATTCTTCTGTGCATGCTGTTAGGACTTTCTTGATTTTAACAATGATGTCAGTGATCAGGACCATAATTTAATGCAATTTTGGTCGTTAAAAGGATATTGAATCTCTTTTGAAAACTTTCAATCTACTTTCAGTAGAGGCACACGTTGCGGCCACTCCTTCAGCTCCCTCTGTCTCTTTCAGGTTCACCCTGTCTCTCGTGGCTCTCCATAGTCCACAGTTTAATTGTCTAATTTTCCTGCCTCATTGCTTATGTAAGATCACAAAAGGGTTGAAGTCCTTATCCATTTCCATGGTATTGGATTGTTTATCTTGTCACTGAGACTCTGACCACTTAGTTTGCTTCTACTAGTATGGAAAACAATAGCACACTTTTTTTTTTTCTGGAAATCCCTGTAAATCATCACTATGACTAACAGATGCTTATCACTTGGCTTCTACATTTTTCTCATCATCTAGAAAAGTCACTCTTTTCCTCCAAATGGAGAGTTATTTTCCTATACTTATTCATAACATATACTTTTTATTTTTACCTCAGTTTCAACAAGCATCAAGCTGAGTTAATTATTTTTTATCATGTCCCTGACAGTATATCATAAATTTTGAAGATCTTACAACCACCAGCATTTTAAGGCATCCCAAACATGTGTGGTTCTACTTAGCTGTCATCAGAGCTTCCTAAGATTCACCTACTGCATCCACGTTTGCATTCCAGACTTCCATTATGCTATGGCACTGCCACTTCCTTTTCTCTTGGGTGCATCTTCATTCATACTGCTCACACCTGTCAACCGATTCACCTTCAGCCAGTCATATCTTTAAAATGCTAATGTAATGTATGCTATGCTATGCAACAACGTACTTTGGCAGGCTGGATAATAATTTTAAATGAATGAAAAAATTTAGAAAGAAACTGTGGTGCAATGATTTATGTGAGTAAGTTATAGTACATCTATTTATAGCATTACACAGCCTTTTAATGATCGTCTGTTGGCATCATTGAGAATCTTTGCACAGAGCTTGGACAAAAACACCACCACCACCAGTAATACTTAATTGCATTTTATATGCAAAAATTAATGGGACTTCAGCTAAGAGCAATATGTTATTCAGATGCTACTGATTCTAAATTGGGTTATGACATATAATTTGTTCCTCAAATGCATTGAAGATGCATGCATTAATTTATAAGAACTCTAGAAACACATATAGGGAGGACAAGTTAGCTCTACAGTTCACACAAAACGAGGAAAATGGAGAGAAAGTTTATCCCAGGACACCCACAAGATAAGCAATCAACTCTCATTAGAAAGGCATATACTAATAGAGCAACAGAAGATTACACATAAAAGAAAGATCTAACATTAAAAAAGTGTATAGAAACAAAAACAAAAGCTTGTGTTTAAATTATCTTGTTAGAGCAATAAAAAACCAAGACATCTTTAGACATATTTGCAGAGTATTTGCAAATAACAGTTATTTGTTATTTGACAATAACAGTCCCAGGAACATTGACAATTCCCTCTACTATTTTTATAACTATTAAAACAAGATGAACATATTTTTTTCACTATGGTACCATAAAACAAATGTTCGTTCTTAACATATGATGACCATGCAAGGATGCATTTTAAAATAACCTGGAAGAATATCGTAAAATGAAGGAAGACTAACGGTGCAAACTTTTTTTGTAAATATGGAGAGAAAACAGAGTTGTTATTAATTTAAAATTCCATCCTTCACAGACAGATTTTGTCCAGCAATCTCTACATTGCAAAATCAGAGATGAGGAATTACTCATCTTTATTGTAATTGTGCTTTTAAAGAGTGTTGTCAGTGTGGATCGTATTACATCTGCCCATAATCCCTATGATCAATGGGCTTTTTTTTAATTAATTAAAGAAAAAAATGTAGCCCCAGTTGTTGCAGCATATCAGCCCTGGGCTACCTGAGGGTTCCCTTCAATTCTCTAAAGGGAGAATTAAAGGTACCTGTGATGGACTGACTCATGCACAAAACCAGACATGGCCCATAAAGCAAAGGGAATTTAACAAAGCCAAGTAATATCTTTATTTTCCCTCAGTCTTCTCACACTTGAAAGACCACAGTAGCCAATATAGCCTGGAGTTGGGATGGAAGGCAGGTGTCAGGATCTACTCTGGCTGGAGCATTTCTACAGGATCACATACATGACAGGAGAAAGGCAGTCTTCCAAAACTGACATTCTTTCCATACACAGGAAATAGAGAAGAGCATAAAATCATTAAAAGGCCTGCAAAAAAGCAACTTTCTCTGAGCAATAGAAGCAAAGGATTTTTGTTATGAGGGAGTTTAACCAGAGTCAGTGTGGCCAAAGGAAGATTAAGATGCACTGCAGAAAGACTGCCAAAAAGCTAGGTAACTTATTTGATTCCTACCAACAAGAGGAGATTGTGAAGATGAATGTGATGTAAGTATTAATTCTGGGGTATGAATCAAAGAAGTTGATACAAATTAATGTTGCAGTAGAACAGGTTTTAGAGCAAAGTGACAAAATGAACAGCAACAATTATCAGGGCCAATTTTTTCTGATGATACAAAGTTATTCATAATAGCTAGGATAAAGATGGACTAATAACTAGGAAAAAGATGGACTGTAAAAAGCTGTAGAAAGGTCTCAGCACACCGGGACCATGGTTTCACAGGACACACATCACACCGTACCCACCAGCTGTCACTGAGAGCTCCCTTCCAGCCTCCTCCACCACTGTCAGCCATTATGGTCCTCACCTCTCTTCCATGATACCTATGATTGCATTGGCATGGGTGGCAGGGTTTTGACAGCGGAGGAGGTGCAGAGGTGGCCTCTGAGGGAAGAGGTCAGTGGCTCTGCAACAGACCCACTGCAGAACACAGCTGGGCCCGTCAGCAAAGCTGGTGGTACCTCTGGGAAAATGGGTGGGAGTTTGGCTGTGGGTCATGGCTAACCCCCCACAATATGACACTGTTTTCTAACTACTATAGGAATATTCCTATTCAATACTGCAAGAATGTTTGGGCCTGTCAGACATCATTAAAGCCTGAAAATTAATTATCCTGTGTAAAGTCATCAACGGAGTAATTTTCCACTATTTGATAAAGCAGAAAATTAAAAAAATGCTGCACAGATTTGGTACGGTCTTACTGCTTGAGCAATCACATTTGATGACCTGTAATGAGAAAGCTGGTAACTGCTGAATTTGAAAAATCCAATGACAGCAGCAAGGAAGAAGAAACTTTAAAACAGGCACACAGCGATCTGGGCTTTATTTGAGAGAGCTAAGTGGGCATCAAATAAAACTATGCAGACAATGACTGAAACAAACAAAAGGAAATTATTTTTCACACCATATGCAGCTGAGCTGAGAAAGTGTGCTACGGGATTTGGGGATGTCAAAAATTTACACTGTCTCAAAAAAGAATAGGCAAATTCACAGGTCAAAAATTTGTCAAGCACTTTTAAATGCAGCAACATCAATTCTGGTTCATTAAGTAACTGAGCCACAGATTTCCTTGTGCTCAGATAGAGCTTAAAAATCTGACCCTAGTAAGCTTATGTCTGGACACCTATGCATGCTGTATCATAACCTGTAACAGACCATGGCCCATGATATTTACCCAGACCCTATGGATGTGACTGAAGCCTCCTGCTGTTGTTGCATTTGCCATAGGCAAAGATACTCTCATCTCCCTGAGGAGTTCCTCATCCTCAATGAGAGGCTGAGAATGTAGAGTAGCTGGGACTTGACTTTACCTTTTATATTTTAGCATTTTCAAAAGAGTTTATCCTTCTTTGCACAGACTATCTAGGGGGGATTAGCAGACAAGTTGTTTTACATTTCTGAGGTTTTTATTGAATGACAATTAATGGCCATCTAAAAAAATGGCAAGTGGAAATAAGGAAGGTGAATAAACTTTGAACAGGATCAGCATATCAGATACAAATATTTACAAGCACTAACCTGACTAATCACACAAAAGGAATACAGTGGTAGCAATGAAACTGATATGTTCTCAAAGAGTAAACCAGTCCTGGTTTTTATAGGGTGAGAGATCTCACTGAAATATTGTACAGAAAAAAATGTACTTTAAAAGAAGAAGGGTATACATGAAGACTGTAGGAGATGTCCCAAGAGATGAAAAAAGGCATGGAAGAAGACAACAATTTATTGGCAGAGAAGAATATCTGATAAAGACTAAGGTTGCCACAAACGCAGATGGCAGAGGAAAAGGGATGCTTGTTGATGAAGTTCTTTACAAGATGGTCTTGGGTATTCAAAGTGATGAATCTGGGAGAAGTCAGCTGCAATTAGTTGCTCTATGAGATTTCATTACTTCATCAGAAAAAAGGAAATCCAAAGCACTGGATATAAAGAACAGTGTAGGAGACAGGCAACAGTTAGTTTATTAAAATACAGAGCAGTCACAAATGCATGTTAGCTGGAAGTAGAAGATTCTTACACAGTCAAAAGAATAAGACTATGAAACAGCCTTCAAATACAAGCAGTTGCAACAAAATCCCTACCTGGTATTAACAGGGAGGCATCTGAAGTTACAAAAAGACTCAGAAAAGATACGTCCTTGCAGTTCCAGGGTACAAGATTTCAGGGATCTTGCAGACTTCCCAGTAATCAACTAAAGGACATCAGCATTGCAGCCATGTTGGGTTTTTTTTCCTTAGATTGGGGTAGTGTCCTACACAGACAGCTGAATTGTATTTAAAATATTTAAAACACAAAAGCAATTTAAATTACAGTAGTCTAAAGTGCGAGCGGTGATTTTTTTTTTTCCCCTCACTTTAGGAGGAAAAAGATAAATACTACATATTTCTATTAGATTTTGACTACAGGAAATGATAAAAAATAACTTAACCTTGAATGAAGATCTTCTGCTTTTCAATTAAGTGCATAGTGGTTTATATAGATACACTCTGAAAGGAGGAAAACTACTGTGTAGAATGGAGTGGTCAGAGATCAATTAAACAGTGAAGACAGTTCCAGCCCAGCACTGGTGGACAACAGAATGGATTTAATTGCTGATTCTATCTGACCTCCAATAATTTGAATTTTAAACAAACTTTCGGAAGTGCAAAGGGGAAAGGACAATAGCACATTATATTCCAAGGTTCTCTGAAATGTCAAATTGAACTGAACAAGAAACATAAGGCTGCCGAAGTGTTGTAACATTACAGAAAATCACCTGGACCAACTGGAGAAAGTATGACAACACAAAATATCAGAGGTCTAGAAAACATGGCCTACAAGCCACAAGGGAAGCAACTCAGTTTGTTCGCCCTGTTAAAGGGATACCTGAGGGGAGAGAGGGCAGTAACTTTCAGGTGCATGGAAGGCTGTAATAAAGAGGAAAAGAATAGACCTTATTCACATCCACTGTGAATTGCATTCACAGGTCCAGATTGCATCAGGGGTTATTTAAGTTGGGCAACAGGGAAAATATTCCCCAATGATAAAAACTGAGAGGAACAGATCACCTAGGAAAGGTGTAGGAGCTCCAGATTCTGAAAAGCCAGTTAGACAGACAGCTATTGAGGATGTTTCAAGTATACTTGGACCCATCACCAAGCGAGGAGAAGGATTAAATAACCTCTTCACATTTGAGACTTCTTTTTCTACATTTTATGAAAACATTCTGAAGTAAGAATAAAACTTTCTATAAATTACATTTTGAAAACAGACCTAGGAGGGTCTACTCTACAGTTCTGCTTCTGCTCATGAAAATGAGTTGAACATTTCAGTTACACACAAATCCCTCTTTTTAAAAGGAACAAATTAAGTTCACAAAATGGATTTCAGTAGATATGTAAGAGGTGAATGTAAAAGTGGTAAGTAGTTAAATCTGTGGACTTCTGTTTTCTCTCTCACTTCTCTTTTTCCTCTTTATTCCTTTTTGAATCTCTGTCATCAGAAAACACATTAGAAGTAGAAGAGGCCAGAAAGAATTTGTTAGTGGCTTTGGTAAGTGCTTAGAAGGAAAGTGTCAGGTTTCAGTGAAATACAGAAATAGAGGGAGAGGAAGTTCAGGGGCTACGTTTACTTTCACCACTACAGCATTTTAAAAAGGTTAAGCAGATTTTTACCAAGATGTTGTGGTAGATCATTAGCTATGATCATACACAAAGCTTCATTTCAACCAGAGCTACCTCAAGAACTAAAGCAGCTGTAATTTTTGTTTCCTTTACTACTGCACTCAGACTTTCTTTGTTAAGTGAGAGGACATTTGTTGAGGATAACGACAACTGCTCATGTGATAGTTCAGATTTATACAAACGTGTCATTTAGTGTTATTCAACATTCTGGTTTAAAAATTAGCACAGTAGCACAGATTGAATGGATTACAATCCAACTTCCTGGCAGATTTTAAACTGCAGTTTACTGAGAAACATATTTTTTTGTTGTGTATTTTGAGTAGCATGTCTGAGACATCACAGGTTTCCTTAAAGCTATTTGATAATCTGGAAGAATAAATAAATTTAAGTTTTTAAAAAAAAACTACTTGCGTCAATGTCCATATTCTTTTATGGCTGTTGTACATAACCATGCTGTAAGTACGTGACACAGTCCAGCGATCTCCAGCCAAGTACATTGTGACAGACAGGTCTGAGGTCAAGCCATAAAGTCAAGTCTGTGGGTTAGGGACCACATCAACAAGCTAGGTGGCACAGGCATGACTGTAATGCAGCTGCAATATAGCTCAGGTGGGGACCAAGGATGACAGCCTGAGTAAAAAAGCAGCTCCTAAGGGAAGGAGCAAGGAGACTGTCCTATAACTTCTTACAGCCTTCTTCATAACAGCTCTTATTAGCAAGCTGGCCTTGACACAACCAGCTGAGCTCCTCGAAGGTAGCAGAGTGGGCTTCTAAACTTGACTTCTGCCAACTGGTATGCACTTTTGGTTGAAAGCACCTGGAAACAGTATTATTTTCCAGAATTACCTTCTTTTCCTAGAGGTGCTTCCTACAGTCTGAAGCCCTCCAGATTCAGGGAACTGCTAAATGGAGATAAGGGTTTGGAAGAAAGAGGAAAGAAAGATAATAGTGAGAAAAGGTAATTGACTTACAATGTGAAAAGAATTAGAAGTAATATCTAACTGGGCCATTGACATGGATATGAACTAGCAGAAAGGTCCCGACTTAGCCAGATGGCTGAGAAGACCTTAAGACAGTGAGCACACCTCTCCCCTTGTAACCCGTGCAGAATAGAGCCAGGAGAAAGAATACAGTGGCACACAGGGTTAAAACGTCCCAACTTAAGTTGTTTAGCATATGTGCACTGCCAATGTGAATGTTCATATGGACAATCGTTTGAACAAAAAGTACTTAGAAGTGACGTAAGATATTTAGAAGTGACAGGATTATTAACAATGCTAGAAAAATATACAACTATTTGTAAGCAGCAATAGAGAAGTTATATAAAATAACCAAAGGAAATAAATTCAGAATTGAAACGCCTATTTACAATTATGGAAACATGTATGTTGGAAAGCAATAATTCTGGAAAGAATATAGAGTTCATGGAACTTCACTCAATGAGCATGATCTCCCAGAATGATGATACTGCTAACAAGGCCAATGTGACCTACAGACTTTTAAAAATACTTCTTTATGGATCTTTACTTCTTTATAGGACGTTCACTGAGATCACTATTGACAACAGCGTGTTCAGATACACTTACTATAAAAGTGATAGTATCATGAATGATTTTAGTAAAAGGGCACAAGAACGATCAGATGCCTGGAAAATCCTCATTACAGAGAATCCTTCAAGATGCTCAAGCTATTTACAATAAAATAAGGATGTTTATGACATGACTGAGCAATTCTGTAAATTGTAAAAAAAAAAAAAAAAGATTGGAAAAGGCCTCTGGGTTATCAAAATCTAGGTGTAGCTTCTGTATGCACAATATCCTGTAATCCCTACTTGTAGAAAATATTTTTTAATGTAGAGAGCTGAAAAAGACATAGCAAGGATAGCAAGGACAAAGGGATCTAGTTTAGGATTTAAATAATTTTTAACTAGAAATAAAATGGCAATTAATTATGGGAATAATTAACAATTGAAAGCTTTAGACTCACTGTCAAAAGACATTCTCTTTTTAAAAAACCCTACATTTTAGCTATTTAGTTTTTGTGATGTGGCTGATAAAATCATAGGTAGCATGAAAAAGATTAACATTTGTCTGCCAGCTATATATTTCATCAGAATTATCAGGATATCTATGAAAATGTGGCAATTAGTATCTGCTTAAACTACACATTTTACTCTTAAAACAAAGCAGCATGACTCATCGGTTTATCTGAGGGTGTTAGATGTAATAAAATACTGCAGATCAACACACGGAGAAGCAGCTGAAATCTCATCTACTTCACTGCAAAATGGTAAATGACCTGTTCTTTCTATGAAGTCCTGAGGTAGGAAAAAACATTACATGCAAGAACTGCAGTGTCTCTATTGACCTGTGCAGTAGATACTTGCACAAGGTATTTGCTAAGCCATTAATTTTGAAATAGTGGACAACATGAGTGTCTTCATGTAGATAGACTTCCAGTAATGGCATGTCTCCCCCTAACAATGAAATACATGTTCCCTGGGGTGAAAGGCACAGTTTATAACATTTCAAAATGTGGCAAGCCTTATTTCTACATAAAGGATCTCTCATAGCTCCTACAAACGATTTAGCAGAGCGAAAATTGGAAAACAGCTTAAGAAAAGTGGTCTTCTGCCAATAGTGTTCCTCTACAAATTTCAAGGTCATTTCTCAGATACCTGAAAAAGCACTGAAAGGGGAGTATCCTACACCTGATGACCTCTGGAGTCTTCCAAAGGGGGAAAATTAAAAGCTGCCAATAAAGAGGGCTAATGAACCACTTGTCTTCACTTCTTCTCCACAGGGCAGAAGCTCCCAAGCAACTTTTGAAATAGTGAAGTATTACGAAAGGATAACTCCAAGATTTAAACCAGATGCTTGTTGCTAATGTAGTACAATTCATCTGCAGGAAAGGAACTGAGTATCTTTTCTACCTTACAAACGCTCTGGTCAGCAAGGCATACACGAAGCCTCTGTGTGTCCTATAACTACTCTTGCTATCGATTTTCGATCTACAGGCCTTGGTCATGACATAAAAGTAAAGTACAGTAACTGACTTGGATAATAAAAGCATGGAGTACCCGCTCTGTCGACGTGCTGTGCAAAGAATGTCCCTAGGCTTGCTGGCCACACTATTCCTGATACAGGCCAGGATGCTGTTGGCCTTCTTGGCCACCCAGGCTCATATTCATCCGGCTGTCGACCAACCTAAAAGAAAATACTAAAATCCATTTTTTCTTGTTTTCCTAGTGAATAATAAAAGCCAGCATGAAACAGGCCATATTGAGATGCCTCCAATTACGATTGAAGTGAATTAACAGTATAGTCACTATTAAAGCAGAGTAAACATCAGATACACATTTATAGCACATGCAATGATGCTATGAAGAGAATGAGTCTATTTAAAGAAGTGGAAAAAATCTTTGGGGTAAGCCAGTAGCTAGTGCAGAGTCACTATGAATGATGGTTAAAGTTTCATTTGTTCTACTAACATTGCCAGGAGAGCCCTAATTATTCTCTATGATTTCTTTACATGCACTTAAATACACCAATGCTTGTTTTTTTTTCCCCTCAGAGATATTCAGAAATTAAATGTATGTTACAGAAAGTGGAATGGTGTAGCCACCATTTTTATGACAAACTAATCCTTAAGAATGTATTTATGGAACACAAAACTTTGCTGTAAAGAGCTGAAAAACAGATAGTTTAGCCCTGGTGCACTAGGCTTTGTAAATATACTTCTAGTAGGGAAATGGTGGTGAACTGTGACAAGCCCACAATTTCATTCTGAATACATCTCATTATCAGAACTCGTCCAATTCAGAACAGCACCGTATTCTGAAAAAAATATTTCAAAGACTGTTCTTGTTATTGGTAGAAGAGGCAGCAGAGTACAGCATCGCAATGTCAGTGCAAAAAGCTAAATGTATTAGTGAGAGTAAACAAAGACTATGAGCACAGATACTGCAATCCCTCTATTTTACCAACATCCGAAGTTAACTCACTCTGAAGAGTTAATTTCTGAGGCCAAAAATAACTGTCTTTCAACCACCAACACTGATAGAACAATATAAAAAGCATAATTATGATTTTAAAATGATTGACCTGTGGTGCTGTTATGTACTTACCCATTTTTCGGACAAACTTAATAAAGGTGTATGTGACACAGTGATTTTTGAATGAAATCTTTTAAAAACACTCTTCCACTAGGTTAGACACCAAGAATAGAGAAGCATACAGTTGAAAGTATTCTACTTTAAGCTATTCTCCCCAGTTCCTCTTCTGCTAAATCCGGCTTCCTACTTTGTTGTAGAATGCTAATGCTAAAATTTCACACATATTTTCCCTCTTTCACACATACTGTTACACCATAATCACCACCAACGTTCATTAAAACCATTACAGGGAGTCAGAAATAACAGTACTAAACAGCTCGTGTATGATAAGGATAGCTGAGACTGAAAAAGCTGAAAGGTATCATAAATAGTGTATAGCCTATTTTCACCAGCAAATGACTGATGTATGATGTAAAATTATGATGTTATTAGCCGTATGAAATTTATCAGTGAAATGTGCTTTCTAAAACACGACATAGCTCAAAACATAAACTACGACAGTTGGACTATCAAACATTAGTGCTCAAAGCAGGTTCTTAAATTCACATTTTGGACCCTTAACAAGTGATCTACTTTTTGTCAACAATCTATAATAAATGTTTCTGTACCTGGAAAATCTTTGTACAATACTCTTAATTTTAAATCTACCAATATGTACCAATTTGCTATTTAAAAATATCACTTATGTGAAATGACTCAGCATGAAAACAACAAAGACGCATTTCTAAAATGTAGAATCAACAGAAGTACTTCTAAGCCTCCAGGTAGAAACCAGGAACGTTTTTAGCTGTTTCTTGATATCAAGGTTTCAGATTTTTCTTGAAATATTGAACCTTGGGTGAAAATCAATTGCAGACTCTTAAATAGATATCAGAAACTATTCTTCTTGCTGTAACATCATCATGCTTACGTAATCCATTTCAACTTTGGTGACTGAGCAACCTGAAGGTACCTATGCAATTTTCAAATCACTCAACTTATGATAACAAACATATACTCCTCTTGTAAAATTATTCTCATCAATCGGAGCAAAAATGGCTACTTTATTTCTGGTTTTACATTTCTGTAAGCAAAGAGTTAGTATTAGAAACTTTGAAGAATTTCAGTAGTACCTGGCAGGATTTTTTGTTGATATGAAAAACATTCATTTGCCATTACAGGATATGATTCAAGGGGACACTTACCTAGTGTCTGTCTGAAATCACAGTATGCCTGTATTTCACAGCACTCGGCTGTAGGAAAGACATTAAAGAAAACTACAGACTCACTGAAAGATTCAGTTTAGAAGGGACCTCTGGAGATCTATAGCCCAATTAACTTGTTCCAAACAGGGATAACTTCAAAACTAGATGAAGTCGCTCAGGGACTCTGTAGCCCAGAAAATATGATTTTTACCATAACACCACAGGGGGAAAACACGTGTGAACACAGGATCTCCAGACTTCTCTGAGCTTTCCTTAGCCTGATTTTCAGTCATGGCAGCCACTGCCTGGTGGCC